>NC_081414.1:859743676-859963705 GCF_030272615.1 Cryptomeria japonica | reverse complement strand
TGATTTCCCTATGTTGGTTGATGAAAACATTCATCCTTCTGATCAATTGCCGACGGTCCACAATTCCCTTTTCCTTTAATTATTCATCTTGAGTAGAGTGCAGCAAATGGACAAGATCCTGGGCCACCAGGAGCTTAGGACCGATGAAAAGCATAGAACTACTTATGAGGGCATTGGCCTCGACATGGAGGGAGTGTGCATCATTAAGGAATCTTAGCATAGGGTGCAGCGAAGGGTAGTACTGCTTGACCTTTTCCCAATGAGAAACATATAAATCTGTTAAAATAAGGGAAAAGTCTTGAGAAATCTCCACAAGGGGAGGAATGTTTAGCAACTACGAGATCTCCTCACCTTTTGTTGTTACTTCACCCTGTAGCTCTCTGCACCTATTTTGTTCAGTGACCACTTGGATTTCTAGCGCATGGATCCTTACTCCTCCTTTAGGTGGACTTTCTCATGCAACTAAGCCTAAATTTGCGTGGCATCCCTAGAAGCTGCTTTCACTTGTTGAATTTCTTGATCTCTTTCTTGCAATTCTTTTAAGGCCATGTTTCTAGTTGTCTCCTAACCTTTCAAGTATGTACCTAGATTATTGAGGGAAGACTATAACTTTCCCTTCTCAGTGTTAGCTTGAGTCAGAGATCCCTTTACATGATTGATCTCGACATGGAGAGCTTTATCTTCTCTTCTTTGCTAGGTTAGAGATTCTCATAGTTTAGCATTCTCTACTTGCATTTTCTCCAAGTGATGACACTTTTTGATGAAGTACGAAGAGATAGCCTTTGTTGTTTCCTCCATCAATTCGACCTGATCAGAGGCTGTAGCATTCAAAAGGTTAACACCGATAGTATGCAGGTCATAATCACTAGGCCTCATTTTTTACTCTGGTTTGTTGACTTTGGGGAAACTAGTTGCAAAGAATAGACTCTACTTCTCTTCACCGAAATGAGTTTGCATGTGTGGGCAGGTTGGCCTAGCACCATCCTTTTCCTTTCTTTTAAATGATTTGCCAACATAGGCGGTCTTGGAATAAGTAACTTGTTGTTTCTAGGCATCTGGGTTGGCAATAGCTTAACCTGCAAATGCAACACCAAGGGGAATTGCAAAGGCAAACTGGGAAACGAGGCCATCAAAAGCAGTCTGGATAGGACGTGATAACATCATGAGAGAAAATAATGGGATGAAGGGAGAGACTCCTGGGATGAATGGATCAACAAACTTTATTCCAACAATTGGGGGAGGAGTGGACTCTCCAAAGCCAAGCCTGCATGAGACGGTGGCTACTTCTGACATCTAGGCGGAAAAAGTGACAGATAGAAAGGCTGGGGCTTGAAGTTGGAATGAAACTTACAGAAAAGTATCAAATGAGACAACGGATGTTCTGACCGGTGCTAGGGTAAGAGCAGTAGGAATCTAAGCAAGCATATCTGCGACATGGGCAGCAGAAGAAATATTAGTTTGAGAAGAGGAAAATGGTGAGGAAGAGCATACCTAGACTATGTGAGTCATCGACCTTAGAGGAATTGAGGGCTTGTCTGGGACTTGAGATGATGAACCTTTGATTTCAAAACCCAAATACTATTTGTTGCTGGGAGGGTCCTCCTAAAACTTCTTCTCAGCTTACCTTTACTAGTTTGAGAGTGGGGCCTACAAGCAGAAACATCGAGAGGAGTGAGAGTACTAATATCTTTGTCCCTCTCTTCAATATTTATAATTTAGACCTCTCGCTATTGGATGACCTTGGGAGATGAAAACCCATGTGGTGAGCTATTGCCTGCTCCCTCGTCAAATCCATTTTCTTGGCCCCATTCAAGCTCAAAATGCTCATCCGAAGGAACATTCCCAATGTTTGTTCTGGGCTGATTTATTTCTTGTTGGTAGATCCTGAAATCCTCTCTCTTTTTCTATGGCCAAGCATTTGTCACCATGGTCCCTCACATAGCCCAATGAATGGGCTTTGCGGGGTTGTATCTTTGTGAAATAGAGTAAAAACTCAACCAGGGGGGTGCTCGAGCACGGGAAAATCATTGAGACCCACATACAAGCTGGGGTCATCCGCCTATGGATTAGTACACTATTCCATTAAAATCCATGGCTCATGTTGAACTGCATTCTTCCTGCGAGACAGGCACCCATCTGGGTCATAGCTCCAAAAATCATCAATCACCAACAACCCAAGCTGCACTAGCTTTGATGTCAGGATGTTCTCCATGATACCCTAGAGAACTAGGGTGATGGGACTGATAGCCTTATTGTCCTTGGTGATTGAAGTGCCATGTTTCCCAAACCCTATAGCTTTCTCCACCCGTACCAGTTGGCGAGCTATCTAGAGAGAAAGAGTCCTCTCTATGACATATGTAGGTAGATGAAAAGGTCCTTAGGGAAAGCATGGACTCAGACAAAAGAGAAATCACTGCCTATGAACTAGTCATAGGGAGGCCGTTCATTGCACATCCAGTTCATTTGAATTTGTGAAAAGTGGGAGAGTGGCTCAATGGGAATGATGCCAAAATCCTTCAAGGCAGGAGTTAGGAAACAATTTGAAAAATTGATAAGCATCATAGGAGGACAAAATAACGAGCGTCCAGACTGAAACAGACATTTTATTTCCTGTTTCATCGCTGCTAGCTAGTTTGATAAACTAGTTGAAGAAGGCTTCATTCTGATGTAAAAGCAGGTGAACCAAGACTGAGGAGAACCTAAAATGCCAAAGCTGGTGGAACTCAAATAATTTCTTTACCATTTTGCTGGCTATCAGGTCAGACAAATCGAAATGGAAAGCTTCTTTCTATTTTTAGCATTTAAAAAGGAAACCTATCATTGCAGCCATATTCTCCCAATCATTTTCATGACTATACAACCAGGTGAGAATGGACAAAATATCTTTGAGGTCTTCATGCTTTAGGTCACTATAAGACAAGGGTAGCTTTGGGGGGCCTAATGACTGATTCCGGTTCAAGATACTATTACAAAAAGAGATAACATCTCTTCTTGAGTTCCAGTATTCCTCCATGGTAGCATCTGAGAAGACCTTCATTGCTTTGAAAAAAGGGCAACACATCATGTCCTTTATTGCATCTAGTGATATGACCATGCTTAAACAAATGCCAATGGTAGAGCAAGAATTGGGGTTGAAAATGTTGGCAATCGCCACCGCAAGCTCTGGATAGTGCGAGACCATTGGGACTATAAATTGAGGATTCCCACTTTGCCAGAAATGGGTTTCTATGGAAAATGGGTCCACTCTATGATGAATCATCTCATTGTATGCAGCCTCCCTCACGTTATTCAGCTGCTTGTGGAGCTCTAGTTCCATGACATCTTCAAATGCCCCCACTCTTCTTGCTCTGCTTCTTATTTAGAGATAGCCTTGTCTTCTCTCTATTTTGATTTTTGACAAATGCGGTCAAAGGCCTTTCTCAATATTGTAAATCTTTGTATACATACTTGGAATATGATAATCTTATTTTTCTTTAGTAATGGAATATTTGAGTATCTCCTCCCTTTCATTAATAATGGCATTTTGAGTTGGCAACATTACCCAAAGAGAAAACAATAAAAATAAAAGCACACACAAAAGCGCTAATTACATTATGTACAATAAGAGGCGCTAAGTTGATGAAAAGGTTTTAAATGGAAACCATTAACTAGGATTGTAAGAAGATCTCCCTACATATCTTTTAGATAGAAAGCATTGTGACCTTTGCTACTCGTTATACGGAAAGGGCCCTCCCATAGCTCATCAAATTTTGCATGCTGGTCGGGTTTGGCAACTCTTTCATTGAGTTTTAGGACTAGGTTGCCCTGCAGGAATTGTGGGGGAGAACTTTTCTTGTTGTCAAACTAATTTTTAATGGTTTTTTGGCATGTTTGGAGGGAGGTGAATGTTGTTTCCCTTGCTTCCTCTAGTTCCATAATTTCAGCCAACCTTATGTCCATAGGGCCATTCTCCGCTATTTCCAAATACTTCAGTAGTTGCAGAGTTGGGATCTCGAGGGATATGGGGAACAATGCATCCTTCTCGCAAACCCATTTATACGGGGAGGTCTTCAAAACTTACTTTGGCATTATCTAGTCTGCCCACAACATGCTCCTTAGATGGTGGTGCCAATCCCTTTTGTGCTCTGAGTCAATCCACTTGATAAGCCTGATGAGACTCTTATTGGTAGACACTGCGAGCCCGTTTCCTTGTGGATAGTAGTTTGAGGAGGTCTTTAGGTAAATACCTTTGCTGAGGGTGAATTGGGTGAGTCATGAGCCTATGAACACATGCATGTTATCTAAAATTAGGGTCTTCAGGGGACCATAATGGCATACTAGATCTTCTAGGAAATCCAAGATTTCAGAATCAGATGAATTTTTCAAAGGAATGGCCTTGGACCATCAGATGAAATATTCCATAGCAGTCAAGATCCATTTGTGCCCAGACGAGCTTGGGGGATTGATCATCCCTATGAAATTGATCCCCCATTGTGCAAAAGGTTCCTCCACCACTATGGGTTGAAGTGGGATTGGTGCTTTCCTGCACTTGCCAGTATAATACTTGCATTCCTTGTACGCTCTCACCATGGCATGCACCTCCTTAAACATGGATGGCCAAAAATATCTAACATGTGTGATTTTGATAATGGTGGTTGGCATTGAGAAGTGACCTCTGGATGAACTGTGATGAAATTCATGAAGAATTTTGTCATCTTGGGTTCAATTCACACAACAGAGCATGACTCCATCAAAATATTTTGAAAAGGACATCAGCTATCAGTCAGAAACCACTATTTTGTAACCTATAGAACCTCCTCTTTCCTAGGGGAAGACCTTCAGGAAAATTTCCTTTCTTCATAAAATGTTTGCGCTCTTCCATCCTGCATGCCTCCACTAGCTTTGAAATGGCCATGATAGGTTCATTTACGGCTACCTCGAGGTCTCAGGGTGCGAGATCCTATGCTAAGTATTCACACAAACCTCTACCATGGACTATCTTGGTGGATCTAACATCAACATCATACTCCAATATTTTGGTTATCCAATTAGCTCTCTTCTTAGTGATGTTGCCTTCCATGATATATTCTTTGACTGAAGGGTGAGTGACATAGACTGTGATCTTGTTGCAGGTGATGAAATGCCTAAACTTCTTGAGGCCCTTGACTACTGCTAGAGATTTTTTTTGACGAAGTTGTACTTTGCCTCATAATCCTTAAGAGTGTTGGAGTGGAAAGCTATGGGGTGCTCTCCATTTGTTTCTACCTCCTTCTAGGTTAAGACCATGACAATGCTATAAGGGCCAGAGAAAACATACATAATGAAATCTTTGGCCATATTAGGATTAGACATCATAAGAGCTGAACAAATAGCTTCTTTGATTTTCTTGAAAGCATCCTTCTTGTCAGAAGTCCATTTAAAATGCATTTCCTTTTTAAGAATCAGGGTGATGGGCCTCACCATCCCTACAAAATCTGCAATAAAGCGGCTAACAAAGTTAACCTTGCTTAGGAAGCATTGGACTCCTTTCTTATTTACAAGAAAGGAGAGATATTTTATCACTTTGACTCGATCAGGATCGATGGAGACTCCTTCCTTAGATACAACGTGCCCAAGCAGCTTGCCTTGTGGGACACCAAAAATGCAATTTTTTGAGTTCAAAGAGATTCCAAGTTCTAGACATTTTTTGAAAACCAGCTCCAAATAGTCAAAATGATCCTCCTTGTTTTTTGAAAACATAGTGAGATCATCCAAATAAATCAGGATGATTTTGTTAATAAGCTATTTGAAAGCTAGGTCCATAGCCCTCTGGAAAGTTCCATCGACATTTGACAACCCGAATGGCATTTTTTGATAGGCGAATGTTCCCCATTTAGTTGTGAAGGTCGTCTTATGCTAGTCTTCTCCTTTCACTAGAACCTTGTTCTAACCCAAGAAACCATCTAGCATTGAGAACATTTCTGATCTTGCCACTGTGCTTAACAACTATTCCATTGATGGCAAAGGGTAGTGGTCTTTTAGGGATGCTTGGTTTAATTCCCTAAACTCCACACATAGTTGGATATCTCCATTTTTTTTCCTCACAGGCACCAAATTGGACAACCATGTGCTATGTTTGATGGGATAGATGATTTTTGACTCTATCAACATTCTTAGCTCCTGGGCCATGAATAACTCAACTTTTGGATTAATAGGTCTCTGCTTCTACCAGACCGGTTTGGCTCCATTGGTAAGTTTGATAGTATGCTGAATGATATTGGGGTTGTATCCTTTCAAATCCTTATAGGACCATGCTAGCACACCTGCATATTGATCACAATATCGGGCCAATTTATCTTGGTCTTGGAGTGAAATCTCCTTCCCAACTTCGAGGATTTTACCATAACCTACCAACATTTCAGTATAGTCTCCTTCATTGACCTTGAGCTTCCACTTATCACTTTTGGCATCATCCTAGTCAAAAAGGTTCTCTAAGGTGATTAGCCCATTAGGGAGCTTATTTGACTTCAACTGTATGATTTGATCCCCACACACCTCTTTAACCTTGGGCTGTAACTGATCTACAAACTCTCCTGACTTTTGAATGAACAGAGCAATTTGCTCCTCATTCTCAAAAACCTACCAGTGGGTGTCATTATCTAGGATAGCTGGTCTAACGATGACGCCAACTACTTGGGGGTTTACTAGCAAATCCATAGTGGGGTCAAAATTTGACCCAAGAGTGGCCATCTGGTTAGTGGATGCATTTGCCTTGTAGGGGATTCTTTGGATGTTGAAAGTGTCAAAGCTTTCGATCAAATCCCAAGCTTTGTGGCAATAAGACCTCATATGGACATGTTTTGCACTAGAGATTCCCCAAATCTGATTGACAACAAGTTTGGAGTCTCCTAAAACTTTCAGTTTCTTTATACCCATCTTTTCCACCAACATCAGGCCCTGAATCAATCCCTCGTACTCTGCTTCATTGTTGGAACACGCGAACTATAAGCGAAAAGACTTTAGAATCTACTCAACCCGAAGGTGAAGTAAAACAAATTCTAGCCCCTGAACCTACTTTGCATCTTGCACCATCAAAATGTAGGGTCCAGATTAAAGAAGATAAATCTCCTTGGGTAAAGGCTTCTTTAACTAGTTTTGGGACAACCTAACCTTCATCAAAAATGCAGTAAGTACCAAGACCTGTCACATGATAATTTGAATAGGGGTTAGAGTCAATGAATTCCTTAAGAAAAACCTCCTAATTTGGAGAAGTATCCCCTATTATTTCTTCAGCTTTGATGAATTCTACCATCCTTCTTTCTTCACTGAAGATTGAGGTGTGGGTTGGCTCAAAATTGAGCATAGCTTGATCTGCAACATGCTCAGCATGAAGGGGTTTTGAGAGGATTTTGAGCTTTGCACCTCACGTGGTATGGAGGATAAGGTGGGACCAGTCCAAGGACAGGTGACCTCCTATCTTGACAGTAAAATCTCTAGAGAGGCAAAGGCCAAAAATAGGGGGAATATTAATAACCACTACTTCTTGGGACATTGTGACGCTAGGACATGCAAACAACATTAGCGAGATGCTTTTAATGAGGCCCATGGTTTGTAAATTTTTCCCATCTAACTACATGATGCCACAATTTAATGGCTCATACTTCATATTCAAAACCTCAATGATTTTCTTAGGCATGACAGTAGTGCTAGTGTTGGAGTCTATCATAGAGTTATGTAGCAGCTTATCCCCTACTATGAGGGTCAAATAAAAAGGTTTTGGATTAGGCTTACCTTCTGATTGAGATTTCGGTGGAATGTCTTAATTTGTCAATGTCGTTGCTAAAAATGATCCATTTGTGGGGCACTAAGAAGATTGTCTGCTCATCGGTAGAGAAGTAGCAGCCTTCCTAATGGGGGGGGTAACCTCCTCTGAGAAGGCTTCATGCAAATGAATCCTTTTCTCTGGGATGGCTAGAAGATCCTATAAAGATACGTTAGTTGAGGCTTTCCTTAACTACTCCACTACATCCAATACTGATGGTAGCAATGCCTTTGTCTCTCTGGGCTTATAAGGAATGAAGTCTTTCCTTAGATAAGTAACAACGACTATGAGTTGCTAGGGAGAGTTGTCGACGGAGGACTTCCCTGGCATGTTTACATTTTCTCCCGTTAAACACCTCTTCGATCTGAGATTGTAATTTGATTACACTTGAGGAGCCCCTGAGCCTGACGATGCTGCATTATTAGTCATCACAATATCTTCTCCTTCTATCGAAGAGAAAAGTGCATGATCTAGGGCTATTTCTGCTTCCTGCTCCATTAACATGCCCTACATTTGTGCAATGAAGGAATCATTATCCATACCAGGGGCCGTGTAGGTCAAGTCCTCAGTCACCATTCCCTAGCAATGCTGCTTTACAAGCTTTTGTTGTAGATTGCCTCTTAGGCAATTTATCAAAGTGTGTGCATTGTTACATGGAAAACACCAAGAGTTGGTATCATTTTCCAGATTATTTTGTCCTGCTATCAACTCTTTACCAGTGCTAGGGTAGACTGTTTGCAATGGATTGGGCATGGGAACTATCTGACTAGCTAATTGATTCAGAGCAAATCGATTATTCGAGTACTAGTTTTTCTGATAAGCAGGCCTATTAGATTGGTAGTTTTGCTAGAAAGGGGGTCTAGTTTGTGGTATTTGGGATCTCTTTAGATTGACTATTTCATTAGAAAAAGACATTAGTAAGTTTTTTCATGTCACTAACCTCTATAGCTAAAGATGAGGGGGAGGCAGATTTTCTTATTGGGGTCTGGGGTAAGCATACATAGCTTGCAGAGCGGATGAACTGGCAACAACCATTTCTGGGATATTTGGGCCATTTGGCTAATTGGATAGATCTGGAAAGATAGGCATAAGCGGTCATGGTGATAGTTTCCCTACATCAATTAGGTTATTTTCTATGGAGACGGCTAATTCAAAAGCTTGAGGGAGAGTGTTACCGCCAAAAGATTGAATCATCACTGATATATTAGAGTTGAAAGCCTTTAGAAAGAAAATAAATGCCATGTCGGTGGGAAGATAAGGACATAAAGGTATTTGCTCCCAAGTCCTCTGAAAGTGCAGATTGAACTCTGTTAAAGCTTCTTGTGGGGCTCTCTTTATTGTAATCAACTGATGCATCAAAGATGACCTATCTTCTTTGTTAGAGAATCTTTGTAAAAATGGTCGCCTAGCTAGTCCCAGCTACCAATAGAATTTGGACTGAGGGATTTTTACCAGTCCAAAGCTCTTCCTTTGAATGACACCACTAGAAATCTCAAAGCTACATTCTTCTCGGTTATACTATGGACTGTGCAGACGTTGGCTATGTCTTGCAAGTGTTCTCCAAGATTTTTAGAACATTCCCCAATAAACTTAGGAACTGCTTTCAGCATAGCAGAGGGTATTTGGGCCCATGTGGCGGGTAAAATCGGAGGAATAAGAGGACTTACATTATCCCATGTTACAAAATTTTTAGAAAAGATTTGAGCAATTACTGCGATTGGAGTAACTGCAAAAGCACTAGGGAGGCTCTGGGATGAAGAGGCAGTAGATTGATAAACACTAACCAAGGGTGGAAGAAGCAAACTAGCTCCTAGTAATAGGTTTGTGGCTCATATACTGGCTTGAATCTTTGAGAAGTAAGGTCCCATAGGGCATGCCAAAAAAAGAACTATTGACTATGAATTTTACTTTGGAAAAAAATAGCCTTATGGGAAATTCAGTGATGGGGGACCGATTGCACAGGGTTCACTAAATGATCTTCAGAATTAAGAAGTTAGCTCTTTCTGGGTGTTTCGAGGAAAGGGGAAGAAAGAAACACTTTAAAATAGTAAAAACTAGGCTACTGAGGCGATGTGCCAAAGCATATTTTGAAAAGACATGAGTACATAAAAACCAACTACATATGATTTTTCTAAGCCCATTCAACAATCGACAAGTCCTGATCAGAAACACAACCAAGATTCAATCAAATATTTTTGTAACATAAAGAAATATCTATCATGCATTTACTAGATAACAAGTGTAACACGTAGTTCAATTGGAAAAATCTTAGATATATATATTCCTGAAGTCCTTGAAAATCCTAATAGAAAAGCACATAAAAGACCATTAATGCATACTGAGAGTAAAGTCTCACAAAGGCCATAGGCACAGTTTGATTGAACTTCTTCAGAAAACAATAAAATAGTTTTTTAAGGCTGAAAATACTGCTAAGAAACTTAATTGTCCTTGCAAAGTTCTGAAACCCCTCAATAGGGAAAAGACTAAACTAAAAAGAGCCTCGGGCTCCTAACAAACTCAAACTCCACTGCCTTTTCTTTTCGCATTTCATGGGCCGCCTGTCAGATTTACCAGACAAACCACTACTAAAGTTGTTAGCCCCTGAAGTTGTTAGTCCCACGATGCTCCACTCTGCAGGCACACAACAAAAGAGTCATGATCAAAAAATGGCGGGCAGAGGGACCAAAAAAGATGCCGCTATGTGAACAACCCATGCCATGTGGCAGCTCCACGCTACTGCAAAACCAAAAAGAGAGAAGCAAGTGCATAGATCCCCCACCGACTTGACAATTGTCTCGCCTGATGCATGCGAGTGGGAGGAACAAAAGAGGTGGGGCCACCAAAAATATAGCAAAATACCGCCCGCAGACCAATCCTGAAATAATGTTAATAGTTACAATTTGAAAAAATATCTACCAAAACTAAATTAAAACTCTACATAAACCTTTTGCTATCATTCAAAGTTGCCTCAGTCTGTTGGATCGTGCCGGTGAGATAATGCATGCATTCTTCCAGTGATCGCTCTCCTTGAACTAATGCCTTAGAGATTTCAATTCTCTAAGAGATAAGATTGTCCAACTTAGGACCAAGTTTATTTTTAAGTTCCTGGGAATTTGACCTTATCAGTGCCTTCTCTTTCTCAAGTTTCTCTATCTTCTCATCAAAAATTGTCATTTCCTGCTTAACAAATGATATATGTCCAGATGAACCAATTATATTATCAGCTATGTCATCAATTTATTTATGTGTTTTATTGATCTCCTTATCTATGTCCTCTATCAAAAGGTGAGGTTTACATGTTTCCCTATATAGCTCCTTGTACTCCAAAATTGTAGAGTTAAGTACTGGTAATAATATATTCAAGTGTCTTGTACACTTCTTTATAGTGTCTTCAAAGAATTTGTTTCTCTCTTTTTCAACTCTCTCCTTAATTTTGTCCTCATTCACCTTGTCAATAGTTATTACATTATCAGTAATAAATTTGGACAATGTGTCCAATTTACCTAAAAAATCCTTAATATGATCTATGTTACAATTTGGTGCAATCAACTTAAGAATAGGTAAAGTTTTGTCAATTTCCTTGTAGGCCAGTGCATTGGAATCCGTTATCTTCTTGATTGAATCCAAAAGTACCTCTATAACATTGGTAGGTCTGAATTCACCTATAGATGTGTTTGATGTCTAACCAATTATCTTTATTACCTCTTTGCTTCCATCAGATGTATCCATTTTTTTTGCATTTTCCTCTGGTGGATCAGTCTGGGTTTGCATCTCAACTTGCAAAGGTTTCTCAAACTATTTCAATGTCTCTATGATTACCGGTTTCTCTCTTTCTATGTGTAACTCTGCCTCAGTTTGTTTCTCTGAAAGTTCAACTGTCAGTATCTCTGTCTCTGATGGCCCTGTGCAAGTACCTTTATTTTCAACAAGTTTTTCAGTCTCTGTTGGTTGCTCTGTCTCAACTTCCTGAGAGTCAACTGTTTGTGCTGGTTCCTCTGAAATCTTTTCATTATCAACAATGTATGCTTTAACCTCTAAATTATCCTTATCCACAACAATGTTTACCTCTTGAGTATTCACATTCATTGTAAAAAGTATCTCTAATTTAAGATTAGTAACATCATTTCTTGTTCCTTCAGTGTCAATAACTGGTGGATCTTCTGATTGTACTAGTGCAGTATCCAAAGGTGGTGGTGGAAGATTGTCAATAATCTTAATGTTTGGAACTCCACCAATTTTTCCTTTACCTTTGTCCTTGTCTTTTTGATACACTTTGAATGTCTTTTTAGGTCTTTTCATTTCCTCTTGTTTTTCTTTCTCCACAAAGAATATATCCCATTTATCTGCAGTCTCATCTGCAATTTCCTTCACTCTTCTAGCCATTAGGCTTACCTATCGGTGTCCACGAGCAAATACTGATTGGTTAGCCTTAGAAATAAGTTCATCTATTTCTTCTTTGGAGTTAACTAGGTGAACTGCCAGGAGTGATTCAACCTTTAATTTCTTTTCTAATTCCATCACTAATAGCCTCTTAGCTTCTAGTCTCATTTAGAGATCATTTGGTACCTCCTCAACAACTTCAATCAAAACTTTCTTATAAATGTCTAAATGAAGAATAACATTTTCTTCAATAGTGGTGCAGGAGCACCCAGGTCCTAGTTTTCTTGTTTTTACAAATTTTGGATTGTACTAACCCTAGCCAATTCAATAGTTAATAAGGACTCTAGGAGGGTCCAAGAGTGTTTAATTTGTCAATGTATGCCTATTTGGAGTTCATTTTACCTAGGTTTGCATTTTTGTGTAAATAGTGTGTTTGAGAAGGTTTTTGGCCTTTTGGTTGGTCAAAAGTGTCAAATTTTGTTAAAATCAATAGAGAGGGTCAAATAGGTCTTAGGCATGTTTTAAATGTCATATGTGATGACTAGGAATAGGTCTCTTAGGTTGGAGAGATCAAGAATGAAAAAAGCACAAAGTTGCAAAGAGTTGTCATGACAATTTTTGTCCTAAAATTGGTTCAACATTAAAGCTAGGGGTTTCCCAATGCTATGTAAGGATTCCACACTTGGGAATTCTATATAAACCCTCTCTTTCATTTTTATCAAGGTTGGTGTACTTGGATTTTGGAAGCAATAATCAAAATACAAGATTTTGGACTGCACTTTTCATTGTTTTTGTCAAATTTTGCACTCTTTGAAGGTTTAATGGATTGAATCCATGAATCCAATGATGGATTTAGGTTTAGTAGTGTTTTTTAGGGTAGTATTTTCATTTTCAATCTTTTTATTTAGCATTTACTACTATTTAGGTGATTTGATTCACAAGTAGCCAGTTTTGGCTTGTAATTAGCAGTTTTTGCTAAAATGGGTACCACATAAAATTCCACAGTGTTTTCATCATGGAATTTTGGGACATGGTAGGAAACCAATTGTATAGTGTACATATGAAAGGAAAATGTCTTAAAGTGTCATTTGATATTTTTAGCATCTTTCCCTAGGCGAGCCTAGGAGCAACTCGGCTAGAGTTGGCAAGATGAAACGTTAGCACAAATTGCAGAGGTGAATGTAAATGAAATTCCCAAGCTTTTGGGAAGTTTTAATAGGATAGTAAAGGTTTTCTTGTGTAGGAGGAAGCCTCAATAATTCCATTTTTAGGTCCAAAGACAAGATTTACTTGCTGCTGCCAGTCAAGTGCTTGGAAGCCCTTGAAATTCTCTTTTTGGGGTTTGTGTATGAAAAGAAGGGTTGTAAGCTTAAAACCACTGAAATCCTTTGGGGTTGAGTGAATATTTGAAGAAAATCCATTTTATTTTGGGGGTCCTTTGGATGATTTTATCCCAAGACCTCAAAAACTAGTTCTAGGAGGCCTACTTGGGGCTCTTTCCCTTGTAGCCTTTTCTAGACCAATTTTTGAAATTGGTAAGAAACCTTTGGATTGAAAACCATAAATGGACCTTGAAACCATCTAAAAACATGAGATAAGAACCCTCTACACCTCTACAAAATCTCAAGATCATTGGAGGGTAGTTTGATGAATTTGAGCCAACAAGCCATCATTGAGCATATGGGAAACATAACAAATTGGTAGGGTTCCTAGCAGGGACACTAGAAGAAAAACCCTTGGAGTGAGTAAGAGAAATAATTAGAAGAGATTGAGGAGGAATTGTAGGTCTAGAAATAAACTAGGTTTGGTGAGTTGGTGAACTTGAGCAACATCAACTTAGTGAAGTGCTGAGAAGGCTAGGTGAACTCTATTAAATTGGTATCAGAGCCTACAAGATTTGGGCTGGTAAAGTTGATGTCCTTGTTTTTAGGAGAGTCAGTTAGAGACAAAATGGCAAAAAATGTTGAATTAGCAAGGAAATTGGAAGATAGGGAGGAAGAGAATAGGCTCCTGAAGGAAAAATTGGAAAGATTGGAGAGTAAGCTTGCTGATATTGAGACCAATGTAGAAGAAGTGTATGTAAAAGTGGAAGGAGTAGAAGGGAAGGGCAAGGAGGTGGCTGAGGTTGATAATGTACCCACACCTGATCCTATTTTGGAGAAAAAACCCTTCATCAAAGCATTTAAGGCCCTAAGTGGGAAGTCACTAGAAGGAGTATCATTGTTCACTGACAAGATGAAAGTGGAAGTGGTCCTAGAATGGATAGAAGGCATGGAGAACCATTTTGAATGTGAAGGTATAATTGAGGCACAAAAGGTCAAGGTGGCCAAATCTAGGATGAGAGGCACTTCTCTCACATGGTGGAAGTTTGTGCAAGATGAGAGGAAGAAAATAGGCAAGGAACCTATCTCCTCTTGGAAGGGAATGCTGGTTAAAATCAAAGAAGCCTATCACCCTACGAAATATGAAGTACAAATTCATAGGAAGAGGCAAAACCTAAGACAAAAAGACCTTGATGTTACCATCTATACAGAGGAGTTCCAAAAACTTAGCCTTAGATCCCAAGTGGTTGAGGAAGAAAGTCTCAAGGTTGCTAGGTATCTCAATGGACTACGATGGAACATCCAAGAAGAAATTAGTCTAATGAGCCCAAAAAAAGTCCATCAAACCTTTCAACTTTCCCTTAAGGTGGAAGAAAAACTAAAAAGAAGACATGACTCAGGCAACAATAGGGGTAGAGGTAGAGGAAAAGACAATAGAGGCCATAGAGGAGGCTTTGGTGGAAGAAATTTTGAACAAATAACACAAGGAGAGTCTAAACTCACTAAAATATAAGATATTGGCAGCAGTAGAGGAGGATTCAATAGAGGAAGGGGATCAAATAGTGGTTCCAGAGGAAGATCTAGTGGCCAAGGTAGAGGTTCCTCATACTTTGCAACAATGAAGTGTTACCATTGTAACCAACTTGGTCACCCAGCATATAGGTGTCCAAAGAAGGGATCATCATCACATGGTGGTGAAAGAAGCATGAGTTATCTTCAAGAAGAGTCTTCAAGAAGCAAGACTTCAGAAGTTACCTTAGAGTCAGAGGTAGGTGACAACTTGATGATAAGAAGAACCTTGATCAAGGAACCAGTAAGTGAAGAACCAAGCCAAAGAAGGTCCTTATTTAGGATCAAATGTAAAATAATGGACAAGGTATGCAAATTAATTATTGATTCAGGATCCATAGAAAACATAGTGTCAGAAGAGGTGGTGAGTAAGCTCAGATTGCATGGGATTCCTCAGAACAATCCTTATAGAGTCACTTGGTTGAAAAAAGGCCAGCATGTTCTAGTTAATGAGCAAGCATGGGTAGATTTAACCATTGGAAGGTATAAAGACAAGGTACTATGTGATGTCCTACCCATGGATGCATGCCATCTTCTATTAGAAAGACCATGGAAATTTGATAGACAAGCTATCCATGATGGAGCCAAGAATGCATACTCATTTAAGAAAGATGGAGTCACATTCAAGATTCAGTCTATCCTTGAGGAAGGTGAAAAAAGGGTAGAAGGTCTTGATGTCCTTTTGGTGAGTGAAAAGCAGTTCTTGAAGACACTTGAGGAAGGTGAAGTTGTAGGGTTTGCACTAGTGATGAAGCCTAAAGAGGAAGACAAGAAAGAGCAGCAAGTTCTACCAAAATAAGTGCAAAATTTGTTGAAGAAATTCAAAGGTATAGTAAGTGAAGGACAACTAGCCACCTTACCTCCTAAAAGAACCATAAGCCATCAAATAGACTTCATTCCTAGAGCATCCTTTCCTAATAAAGTAGCCTACAAAATGACTCCTCAACAAAACATTGAAATTGCCAAGGAAATCAAAGAGCTCTTAGACCAAGGCCTAATTAGGAAGAGTATTAGCTCTTGTGCTGTCCCTACCATGTTGGCACCAAGAAAAGGTGGCACTTGGAGATTGTGTTGTGATTCTAGAGCCATAAATAGGATCACCATTAGATATAGGTTCCCTATTCCTAGAATAGAAGACCTAATGGATTGTTTAGGGGAAGCCAAGTACTTTACCAAGATTGACCTTAAGAGTGTCTATCATCAAATTAGAATTAAGGAGGGTGATGAATGGAAGACTGCATTTAAGACTACTTAAGATCTTTATGAGTGGCTTGTAATGCCATTTGTCTTATCCAATGCTCCAAGCACCTCCATGAGACTCATGAATGAGGTGATGAAGGAATTCATAGGTAAATTTGTGGTAGTATATCTTGATGATATTCTCATTTTCAGTAAGGATAGAGAAGCACATATTAGTCATTTGCAAGATGTATTACAAAGATTATATGATGAAAAGCTAACCATGAATTTGGAGAAATGTGAGTTTGTTAAGAAGGAATTGGTATACCTTGGTTTTGTGTTATCTCAAGGAAACCTTAAGATGGATCCCAACAAAGTTGAAGCCATTGTAAATTGGCCCACTCCTAGATCAGCAATAGAGGTGAGAAGCTTCCATGGATTAGCCCAGTACTATAGGAAGTTTATTAGTCAATTTAGTGCTATATGTGCTCCAATGCTAGAAACCATTAGAGTTGGTATGAAGGCCAAGTTTCAGTGGGATGAAGCAGAAAACAAAGGTTTTGAAACCTTGAAGGAGAAAATAGCTACTCAACCAGTGCTAGTGTTGCCTAGTTTTGAGAAAATTTTCATTGTGGAGTGTGATGCAAGCAATATTGCAGTAGGTTCTATCCTAAGCCAAGAAGGAAGACCAGTAGCCTTCCATAGTGATAAGCTAAGTGATTCCAAGAGGAAATACTCCTCTAATGGCATTGAGAAAATGAAGACACTATCTCTTACCCAAAGAATTTGTGGTGTACACGGATAACCAAGCATTGAGTTTTCTGAATTCCCAAGACAAACTTAGTCACAAACACATGAAATGGGTGGAGTATATGTAGGCCTATACATTCACCATCAAGCACAAGAAAGGGCAGCAAAACCGGGTAGTTGATGCACTAAGTAGGAGGCTCTTGACAGTCCAAGAAATCTAGTTGAGAAGTATAGGTGTGGATAGTTTTAAAGATTTGTGTGCAGAGGATGAAGACTTCTCAAGTGCCTACCAAGTATGCAAGGAGTGTCAAAATCATTTCCATAGTGAATACTTAGATTTCACTTTACAAAATGGGCTATTGTTCAAAGGTGGACAACTTTGTGTGCCTAAAGGCTCAATGAGGGAAAATCTTATACAAGAGAAACACAATGGCAACCTTAGTGGTCATTTTGGAGTCAATAAGACTCTAGAGTTGGTTTAGAGATTATATTATTTGCCAAGGATGAATCAAGATGTGAAGAGGTAAGTGGAGACTTGCATAGTTTTCCAAAAAGCCAAGGGTGCTTCAACAAATGCCGGTTTGTATCAACCTCTTCCCATCCCAAGTAGACCTTGGGAATGCATTAGAATTGACTTTGTGGTAGGTTTACCAAAGACAAAGCAAGGATATGACAACATTAATGTCATTGTGGATAGATTTAGTAAAATGGCTCACTTTGTGCCTTTTAAGACACTCATGATGCATGCCACATAGTGCAGTTGTTCTTTAAGGAAATAGTGAGGATACATGGCTTACCATTGAGTATAGTTTTAGATAGGGAATCCAAATTTATGAGTCATTTTTGGAAAACATTATGGAAAAAGCTTGGTAGAAACCTCTCTTTTAGATCAGCCTACCATCCTCAAATAGATGGGCAGACCAAGGTGGTGAATAGAAGTTTGGGAAACTTATTGAGGTGCCTTACTAAGGAGTATGGGTAGACATGGGATCAAGTACTTGCTCAATTTGAATATGCATACAATGAAACCATAAATAGGACTACTGGTAAAAGCCCTTTTGAAGTAGTCTATGGTGTGCATTGAACAAGCATTTTTGAGTTGAGGGATTTAGGAAGTGTAGAAATCAGAAGTGGATATGTAGAGGACTTTTCTCAGTCCATGAAGGAGGTCCATGAATCAATTAGGATAGCTTTGAAGGAGAAGACAAGAAAAATCAAACAAAAAGTTGATGAAAAGAGGAGAAATATATAATTTCAAGTGGGATATATTGTAATGGTGCACTTGAACAAAGAAAGGCTACAACAAGTAGTGCCAAAAAAGTTGTAGATGAGGAGGATAGGTCCATGTGCCATTCTAGCTAAGTATGGTGAAAATTTATACAAGGTGGAACTACCTAGTGGCATGGTTTGTCACCGGTTTTTAACATAGCAGAATTGGTTGCATACAAGGGGCCAGTACAAGGTGCACAATGTAGTCACTCAGAGGTTTCAAATGATGTGCATAACCTTCAATTACCAGCCAAGCCTAATCCTAATGTTGAGAAGGTGTTAAGTTCAAGAATTGCCAAGAAGACTAGGCATCAAGCCTATTGAGAGAACCTCATTAAATGGATGGGTATGGATGATGTTGAGGCTACATGGGTGATGGAGTCAGATTTCTATAACCTTGGAATTTATCCAACATTGATTCCTCAAGAGGTGACATGATCTCTTTTTGTTAGGGAGAATGGTGCAGGAGCACCTAGGTCCTAGTTTTCTTGTTTTTACAAATTTTGGCTTGTAGTGACCCTAGCAAAGTTAATAGTGAATAAGGACTCTAGGAGGGTCCAAAAGTGTGTAATTAGTCAATGTAGGCCTAGGTGGAGTTTATTTTACCTATGTTTGCATTTTTGTGTAAATAGTGTGTTTGAGAAGGTTTTTGGCCTTTTGGTTGGTTAAAAGTGTCAAATGTTATCATAATCCTTAGAGAGGGTCAAATAGGTCTTAGGAATGTTTTAAATGCCATATGTGATGACTAGGAATAGGTCTCTTAGGTTGGAGAGATCAAAAATGTAAAATACACAAAGTTGCCAAAAGTTGTCATGACAACTTTTGTTGTCATGACAATTTTTGTCTTGAAATTGGTTCAATGTTGAAGCTAGGGATTTCCCAATGCCATGGAAGGACTCCAAATGTGGGAAGGATATATAAAATCTCTCTTTCACATTTATCAAGGTTTGTGTACTTAGATTTTGAAAGCAATAATCAAAATACAAGATTTTGGACTGCACTTTTCATTGTTTTTGTGAATTTTTGCATTCTTTGAAGGTTTAATGGATTGAATTCATGAATACAATGATGGATTGAGGTTTATTAGTGTGTTTAAGGGTAGAATTTTCATTTTAAATATTTTTATTTAGAATTTACTACTATTTAGGTGATTTGATTCACAAGTAGCCAATTTTGTCTTGTAATTAGCAATTTTTGCTAAAATGGGTGCCCCATAAAATCCCACTGTGTGTTCATCATGAACTTTTGGGAAATGGTAGGAAACCAATTTTATAGTGTACATATGAAAGGAGAAGATCTTAAAGTTTCATTTGATAGTTTTAGCATCTTGTCCTAGGCTAGCCTAGGAGCAACTCGACTAGAGTTGGCAAGATGAAAAACTAGCACAAGTTGCAGAGGTGAATGTAAATGAAAGTACCAAGATTTTGGGAAGTTTTAATAGGATAGTATAGGTTTTATTGTGTAGGAGGAAGCCTCGAGAGTTCCATTTTAAGGTCCAAAGACAATATTTACTTGCCACTACTAGTCAAGTGCCTAAAAGTCCTTGAAATTCTCATTTTGGCATTTGTGTATGCAAAGAAGTTTTGGAAGATTAAAACCACTAAAATATTTTGGTTTTGAGCGAATATTTGAAGAAAATACATTTTAGTTTGCGTTTCCTTTGTATCATTTTATCCCAAGACCTCAAAAACTAGTTCTAGGAGGCCTAATTAGGGCTCTTTCCTTTGTAGCCTTTTCTAGACCAATTTTTGAAATCGTTAAGAAACCTTTGGATTGAAAACCACAAATGGACCTTGAAACCATCTAAAAGCATGAGAGAAGAACCCTCTACACCTCTGCAACATCTCAAGACCATTGGAGGGTAGTTTGATGATTTTGAGCCAAGAAGTCATCATTGAGCATATGAGAAACATAGCAAATTGGTAGGGTTCCTAGCAAGGACAGTTGAAGAAAACACCTTGGAGTGAGTAAGAGAAAGCCCTAGAAGATATTGAGAAGGAATTGTAGGTCTAGAAAGCAACTAGGCCTAGTGAGTTGGTGAAATTGAGCAACATCAACTTAGTGAAGTGTTTAACAGGCTAGGTGAACTCTATCAAATAGTGTTTATGTTAGTATCATTTGAAGAAGTATACCATTTGTTCACATTATAAAAATTACCTTCCTTTGCTATTTCATTTAGTAAGTCATTCAATGTGGGGTTTACCAGTGTCTTTTTCTTCTTAGGTGTGAGTTTCTTCTTTGGTTCCCTAATCGTCTGTTGTTTCTTCCTTAATGTTCTTGTTTTCTTAGGAGAAGGAGAGGGTACTGGTGAGGGTTTTCTCTTCCCTTCCACTCTTTTGAACTCAACTACCTTACTACTATCACTGTTAGAAGATGTGTCAAATGGGGAAATATGTGCCTCCGGTTGAAGTCCTTCAAGCTCACTAGCCGATATGCCACTAAGGTTCATGACATTTTCTTTGATTTCCTTTACTTTCTTGGATGCATCCCTAATGTATTTTTCTCTTCTCTTAGTCCTTTTCTGCATAGACACTTTACTTTCTATGGTTTTTGCATTTCCAAAGAATTATTTATATGGCTCTCTTGGTGCATCAAGCAGTGCTTTTTCATATGTTTCTAGAACATGTAGATCAACCTCATAACTCATTTTAATAACCAAAATAGTTCTAGGGCTTACTGCTTCCATCCAGATTTCATCTCTTTTGATGACAAAACAGATTTCCTTGTCATATTTCTCAGCTATGCTTTGAGGAATCCTTTCCCTAGCTCTCATCTTAGATTGGAAAATTTAAACCAATCTATTATGTTGTTATCTCTATCTATTCCCATGCCAGTAAAAGCTTCCTATAGTTGTTTTCCTACTGGTATATCATAACTAGAGTCTTTGGGTCCTGTACTAGGGATCTCTTTGGTGAAATATAACATCAAACATACTAGAAGGTTTCCAAAGTGGAAAGTACCTTTCTTGTCTCCCTTAATATTTTTTAGGTTGTCAACAAGCTCATCGTTTAACCATTCACACACATCTATCTTAGCATTTTTGTTTAACATTTCATGTGCACTATAAATAAAAAGACTGGAAATAGAATTGAGTCTGTTACCATGTGTGGCTTTCTATCCAAGAACCATACTTACATATCTCACATTAATGTCCTTAATGTCATTTACTCTAAGTGATCTATTGTCAAATGTTGCTCTGATTAGTCTTGCAACCATTTTGTTGGGAATCTTCTTTGTCTTATCAAGTCTACTACCAGTTGAGGGTAAAAGATTAATTGCCCTAATTCCTTGGTGGGTTATTTTACAAACAAAATCCAACCATAAGAATTCTCCATTTTCTCTACTCAATACAATCCTTACCACTTCCTCTGAAAATTGAGGGATATTCAGTATCTCCACAAAACCTAAAGTTTCCACAATCTCGTGTTTGGGTTTAACAATTCCATGTTCATCACAAATGACCTTTTTAAACATTTGCATTAACTCCTCAGATCCTAGATCTTCTATATTGCAATGTATATAAATCCTAGGGTCGTCTGCGAATTCTACTCCCTTAGGTATTTTTGAAAAAGCTCCTATAGAGTCATCTTGCTTCACATTCTCACGAATTATCTTGAAAATAGGCCTAGGGCGTTTCACATTCTCCACAACGGTAGGGTTTGGAATAAATTCAAGAATAGAAGATGAAGCAACCATTATGAAAAATAACTCTTATCTGGATGCTTGTTGAATGCTTGAAAAACACTTCTCAGATTCACATTGAATGCCTTTGCTCAATTTCACGCTCACAGAAAGTTTGAATGCTTGTTGAGTTTGAAATGAGGGTTTCCTGGTACTTTATAGCCAATAATTTCTTCAAAATATCATTAAATTCTCTCCGATTAAGTGAAAACTTAACACACCTTCCAGTAAAGAAGAAATGTATCTTCTCACCATTAGCCGAGGGTAGAATGCATGTTTTTCAATTCACTGCCATACCCCCAACGGATTATTCCTTAGTTAGATGAAGAATCTCTTTCCGGTGGAGGATTACTCTATTCTACCAGTGAAGATATAGTTTCATCAGTTCTCTGATCTCTTTTCTTAATCTATTATTTAGAAAATTCTTTCTTTACTTCTTCTATTTTCTCTTTTCCCTTCAAGCCAGATCTCATATTGTTTGTCAGTGCATTATTTCTTCTACAAAATTTAGCAATATGTCCAATCTTGTTACAAGTATAACAAGTCACATTATTCCTCCGAATAGCCTTTCCACATCCTTGATCGGTTTGTGATCTACATTGATTAGATAAATGTCCAAATCTTCCACAAACATAACATTTCACATTCATTCTACAATTTTCTGAATTATGACCAACTTTGTTGCATTTGAAACATTGACCGGTGGATGAGTTCATGTTCTGATTATTTCTAAATCTACATTGATTTTCTCTATGACCATATTTGTTGCAATTGAAACATTTTCCATTAAATTTATAAGCATTAGGTTGTCTTACCGATTTGTTTTGATCTTGATTGTTTGTAGTACTAGAACTTTCTCCAACTTCAAATCCAAGTCCATTAGTATCTCCATTAGGCTTCTGACTTTTCAGCATGTCGTCAAGCTCCTCTAAACTTTTCATGAATTTGTCTTCCTTTTTATTTGTAGTAGCCAACTCATTTTCTAGAATTCCAACTTGTCTCATAAGATCAGTTTTATCATGTTGCATGTGAATCAAGTCTATCTTCAACATATCATTTTCATGACTAATTCTTAGATTTTCATTTCCACCATCATTAAGTCTCCTAGTCAAGTCTTCTTCATTCTTCTTCCTCTCTTCAATATCTTTACATAACCTCATGTAGTCATATCTTGCATTTCATTCTTCATATTATTATTTTCTTGTCTCAACTTGTTTGCACTATCTCTAAGAGTTTCTTTTTCATCATCATCTTTCTGCATCTTTTCATGAAGTTCTTTTCTTTTATTTTGTGCTATAGAAAAGTTCTCTTGAAATCCTTTAATGAATTCCTATGTAGTCCTTAGATCATCTTCAAGTTTAATATTCTTCAACTTTTCTACATCAAAATCTTCAAGAGCTCCTTCCATTTGTTTTCTTAAGTTCTCCATCTGTACTGCTATCAAAATCTTCCTCAAGCTATTAGGCTTTTGAAAATAGAGGACCGGGCTCTGATACCAATTGTTAGAATCAATGATAGTCCAAAAGACACTGAGACGGGGGGGGTGAATCAGTGTCTAACCAATTTACAAAATATTTATACTTATTTAAAGCTTTGTATCTTAAAAAAGTGTACCGGTAAATAAGAATTAATGCAGCAAATAAGAATAATAGAGACAACATAGAAAACACACCATAACACAATATATTTAATGAGGAAACCCAGTGTGGGAAAAACCTTGGTGGGATTTGTGACCCACAATATTTACTCACTGGCAAATGAATAAATACTACTTACAATGAGTGGCCTGCACATCCAGGGATGCCAACAACCTAGAGCACACTTCTCAATAAAGAGTCACACTAACTACAAAATGGATTATCAAAATCCAATACAATGTACTGCTTCAAAACATCTCTCATGCAAGGTTCAGTACCGGTTTAAGCTCAGTCAATAACCAAAACCTTCGTTGTCAACTATATCACCTTATACAAAATTGCCTTATACTTATTCTCCATCTCCTTACCAAAATGATCTAAAAGATCTCATAAATATATAGGTCTATTACAATGTACCATGTTGGCTTTTACAAAAGATAATAATATTAGAAAACAATAAACAAAAGTTTATTCTATGTCATCCTGAGTGTCGGTATGCATTATTGCTGATGTCAATGAAGTGTCTGTCGGTGTATGTAGAAGTCTATTACCAGTGCCGATATCTACCGGTTGGTTGTCAAATGATTGCCAGTTGGTTGCCATCAATGACAACATTAACTATTCTCATAAGAGTGTAGAATTCCAATAGTTATAAAGTCAAAATTTGGTATTGATGTTCAATTTAGTTTAGTGTTAGTGTTAGGATTCAATTATGTTTAGGATTCAAGTTGGTGTTTTATTTGGTCTAGTGTTTAATTAGGTTTAGAGTTATGGTTCAATTTGGTTTGCCATTCAATTATGATTTAATTTGGTTTAGTTTTATGGTTAGGGTACAATTTGATTAAGATTTTTTGGTTCAATCTAGTATAGGGTTAGGGTTTAATTTCATATATGACTTAATTTGATTGAGTGTTTTAGGTTAATGGTTATGGTTAACTTTTTTAGTTTTGAATTAAGTTCAACATGAGAGTTCAAAATTGTCTTAGTGTTAGAGTTAGAGTTTAATTTATTTTAAAGTTCTAAGTGTAGATGAAGGAAATGGATTGAATACAAGATTCAATCTTCCAGCATCCAACAATGATTTTTTTCTTGTAAAACACACATGCAAATTGAAATATACACTAGAAACACACATGCATGCTATCAAACTCTACTCCATTGGACTCCTTAAATCAAGGTCTCGTGTTTTTAAAAATTTAGCACTCAGAGAACTATGCATAAGAGGCTATGATTCATTGCAGATTCAAGATGATGAACAAAAGATTGATTGAAAGAGAAAGTGAGATAACAAGAATGAAAATGCAAAAAATTGGATTAAAAACTAGATTGCTAGATGGTTCAAATGAGAGAGAGGGGTTGGGTTTTTATAGATATTCTCAAGGTGGATCCAAACTATAAGGTGAATGTGCGATAAAAGGTCAGTTATGGAAATATAAATATTTATCCCATATTGATTAGGTGGATGTTATAGATGGACCTATGAGATAAGATAAATACAAGATGAAATAGATATGAGAGAGATTTAGGAAGTGGATGAAAAATAGATTTAATAAATAATAATGTTATTAAATGGATTTATTTAATATATGATATAATATGAATGTTATGATATAGAGAGGAATAATGGAATAATGAAAAAAATAATATTATGAGATAATGAAGAATAATAGGATAATAAGATATTATTTAATTTGGATCCACTTGATAATGATTGGAAAATTAAAATTAAATAAGAGGACATTTTAGTGGAAATTTTAATGTGTCTACATTTTGCCCCTCTTTGAGACAATGCATCTTGTCGCGTTGTTTCAAAGAAAATGATCAACTGACATATGCCCTAGAGATATCCTAGTAAGGGTGATGATTAATTTGTTATTCCTCCTTGAGAGATTGATCAAACAAATTGATGGAGATTGATATCTCAATAGATTATGAAAAGGATAGTGGATGACTGATATTGCGCAAGTGATTAAATTGAGATGTATATTTGATGGAAATGCATAGTTGGAAGGCATAACTAAATAATGGATGAAAATGAACAGTATAGCCAAGTTGATAAGCTGATTAAGCCAATGGAGTTATTTCAAACAAAATGACAAACTGACATATGACCCAAAGATATCCTGGTATGGGTGATGAATAATTTGTTATGCCCCCTCGAGAGATTGATCGAATAGATTGATGGAGATTGATCTCTCGATAGATTGTGGGAGAGAAGATTGGATGATTGATATTGCACAAGTGATTAGGTTGAGATGTACATTTGATGGAAATGCATAGTTGATGAGGTGTAATTTAACAATTCATAGAAATGAACAGTATAGTTAGGTTGATAAATTGATTAAGCTGATAGGGATTGATGCAAGCACAAGATAAGGTGATCCAATGATTGATTGATTGATTGACTCCGAGTGCATTGAGATTGCAAAAAGAAAGTTGGTTGATAAAGAGAGTAAAGATTCAAAGACATTGCATTAGTTGGATAAAGTGTTTGATCGATCTCACTGTGATAAGAAGAATGAAGAAGATGATGAAAGAAATGATGAATAAGATAGTGAAAAGGAGGACGAGAAGAGAAAAGCGATGGGAAAAAGGAATGAGTGATGAGAAAGAAGATATGAAAGGTGATGAAAATTCTTGTGCTTTTCAAGTGCTTATATCATCATCAAGCTTATTATGGCAATTGGAAAAACTCACCGGGATATAGATTAGACCCAAATGAATTGACATGCCAATTGGAATTATGAAAAAACATTAGACAATCAAGGAATGTCCCAGTTCAAATGAGACCTATATGTCCTCAATGATCTTAGACAATCATGTCCTAAGACGAGTAATCATATTACTAAGGAACAATAAACAAGAAACAAACAGGTGAACATGCCCCATCCTTGCCTTTCTAGTGAAAGACATCCTAGAGATAAAATCTCTAGTCAAAGACATCTTAAAAAAGCTAAAAGAAATGTCACCCAAAAAGGAAAATAAGAAACAATCAAAAGAAAAAAAGCAAACAAGCAAACAATATGTTTCAAGTCGAATGATTTTTGTTCATAGTTAATGGGTTTGGGTGTATAAATCGATCAGATGTTATGTTTGCTCAATCATAATCTTGTCACGTCATGAATTCATTTAAGTTCTAAAGTTACATGCTTGTCCGAAGTGTTTGTGTCATCGCAATGTTTATTACATATTTTTGTATTTTTATAATTTTTAGGGTTTTTATGAATGTTTTAATTTGATGGTTTTTTTCAAGACATTTTATGATTTTTTAAAATTTTTTCAGGACATTTTATGATCAATAATAAATATTCAAGACATTTTATGATTTTTAAGATTATTTTAGGACATTTTATGATTTTTATGATTTTTTTAGGATATTTTATGATTTTTATGATTTTTCAAGACATTTTATGGTTTTTATGATTTTTTCAAGGCATTTATGATTCTTATGATTTTTTGTTGACATTTTATGATTTTTTCAGGACATTTTATGATTTTTATGATTTTTCTAAGGACATTTTACGATTTTTATGATTTTCTTAGGACATTTTAAGATTTTCAAGGATTTTTTGAATATTTGTCCCTAGTGTCTAGCAAGGCAAAATGAATTTTGAGCAAGTGAATAAATGAATGCGATAGAAATGGATAAGTGAATGATGGAGGAAGCTTATGTAGTTTTCAAGGACTATACCACAATAGGATAACATGTTTAATCCAAGCACATGGACCAAATATAGCATTGTCTAGCTAGGATAGGTGTAATGAATGTCATGTGATCCAAAGGAATGGACATGTCAAGAGCTTTTTTTGCATTTTATGTCCTTTATTTTGATCAAGATCAAGGGATAGATTTGGATAGGAGGCATATATGATCAAAAAGATCAAAAGGGGTTAATGATGGATGGGAGAAAGCAATAGACAAAATAATGGATAGGAGTTTAAGGGTGTGGATTAAGTGCAATAGATAGGACACACAAAAGCCTGTAAAGATCCTTAACCTTGTCAATATCAAAGGTGGGAAAAGGGATATGGATGGATATAGAGTGAATGATGGATAATGGAGGATGGGGGATAATAGATGGATGCACACAGATGGAACTTGCCCCCAGTGAATAGTGCAAAAGGACAATGAATTATGCATGACACATGTTTGCTAGGTTTTCATCATGGTACTTGTCCAAGGTGCTTGTTTGCTAGGTTTTCACCAGTGGACAGATTTTTTCTCTTTACTTTTTTTTATTTTTCACTTTTTTTTTCTTTTCTTTTTCTCTTTTTTTCCATTTTTTTCTTTTTTTTTCTCATTTTGTCTTCTTTCTTTCATTTTTTTTTACTTTTTGGAACTTTTGGAAGATGATGGATACTTGATAGGAGATATGACCCAAGAATAAAGTTGTTCTCTAGATAATACTCCTGAAAGATGCTCTATAACAATCCATGGCTATTGAAGGTATGCTCAAAGATGTTGATAGGGTGATGGTAAAAGGAGATGAAATCGATGATAAGATGAAAATGTTATAAGGATTTATGCAAAGGATTAGATAATAGGGATGGAAGGATAGAACATAGGTGTTGGATAATGGATGGGATTTCAGAAGATTTGTGTAGGGGTGGATGGAAATATTGGCAAGGTCAACATTGGCACACACCTTGAAAGGGTGATAGAATGAGGGAGGAATAGTGGATTTTGGAGTTTGTGATTTTGATGGAAAGGTTGATGTGGATTTTAGGACACAAGGAGCCAAAATGGATGAAGGATGTGACAGAGGTTTTAGGATAGTGGATGTAGGGGAAGTTGGAGTCGAAAACTTGAATGCCAATTTTTATTTTTCTTTAGTGGATGGTTCTTGATTTTTCATTTTTTTGTGATACTTTAGAACGCATTGCCTCGATGTAGAATTTAAGAAGAAATACAAATTTTGAATTTTCTTCTTTCTTTGTGGGCCTTTGTGACCTTTTGGAAATTAAATTTTCTTTTTGGATCAAATTTTTCTTTGTTTTGCATGTTTATTAGAGGGGACATATTGATCCTTTGATTCATGCGGATTTTTTAATATTGGAATTTTATGCTTGGTATCCAAGTTGCTTCCAATGGAATAAGGATTCATGGATGTATATGAATGATATGGAGAGTTTGTGTATGTAGGTTGTAGGAAGGTTCTCAAGGATGTGTGCCTTTGTTAATCTTGACTTATGGTAAGGTTAGTGGATTGAAAGATAGGGGCAACATGGATAGGAGATGGCAGGATATAGGGAGCCAAGATAGATGAAAGGTTTCAAGGACTTGATTTTGGTATATAGGGACCCAAAATAGATTTGGAGGATCCATAAGGTGTGTGTTTGGATTTAACTAGAGAAATGTATGATTTATGAAGGATCCCGACATCTTGAGAGTGAGGAATGTAGCCATTATAATCAAGATTTTCTTTTATATCAAGGGGTTCTAATATACCCTATTCATGGATCATGTCTCATCCATTTCTTCGATAATGCATGCTTTGGAAGATCTTTTTAACAAAGGGATTCTTCCTACTTTTGATGGTAGAGGCAAGTCCATTTTGAAGTGGAAGTAGTTTGTAAGGAATGATAGGATCATGAGAGGGCTTTATTGTTGGCCATATGGATGAATTGATTATGTGTTGCATTGATGTTTTGTCATTTGGATGCTTTACCAACACCCTTCTGGTCCTAGTAGGCTGAGTAGTTTCTAGTTAATTTGGATCTGGCATGATCTGGTAGACTCTGGTATGGTTTGGTAATGGAATTGGCTTATTCATGATACTCAAGTCATATTCAGTTAGTTGGTTTTGGTCTGGTGATCAGATGCTATCCTGTTTGCTTGGAGGCTTGGTTTGTGGTTCACGTGAGGGTTTCACCGGTAGAGCTTTTGATGAAGATATTTGATGATATGCATAAGTGGTGTTCATGCAACTTTTGGTGAAGATTCAAGATCTTGTTGGTGATCATGTTCGAGACTTGGCAAATGGAGATCATTGCTTTAGCATATGGACCTATATTGGGTCCTGGTTCATCTAGGTTATGGACCGCCTTAATGTAATGTGTGGATTGGACCTCTCGATGTGTTTCTGAGATGTCTTATGTGCTGGATATTATTTGTTTGGTCTAAGGCCAACATGTTTTGTAATTATGTAATTGGTTTATTGTTTGGTAGCTGACTCGATTGTTTATGGTCAAGGGTTTGTATATATATGATGTAAGATCTCATTGTAGATTAGACATAGGAATGTGTGAGGATATGTAATGTGCGAATAATGTAATATCATTCAGGCAGAGGATTTGGTCGATCATTGGAGATCAAATTCGGTTTATGTAAGAGGATTTAGTCCTCCGGTATTGAGCTTAACCGGAACTATTCTTAGGCATAGGAGATGTTATCTTTGTAGTTCAACACTTCTTCTGGATTGTAGTCTTGATTTCTATGTACTCAATGAGGCTTCGTTTGTGATGAGTAGTGTGCTCTAGGCTGTTGGCCTTCCTACAAGTGCATTCCCATAAATTGTAGTTCACATACTTACTGTAGAGGTATTATCTGATTATGGGTAGGCTTCCCACCGTGGTTTTTCCCTTTATCGGGTTTTCCATGTATAAATCTTGGTGTCATGTGGATGGTATTTATTCTATGATTATTGTTTATGCTTAATTAGTTTAACTGCTATTCTGGTATTTGGTTTATGTATTTTAGTATTAATTTTTTGGGTTCCAATATTAAATTTTTAATTGCTTAAGGTTCTATTAATCTTTGACAAGTGATTCACCCCCCCCCTCTCTCAATTTTCTTCTGATTATTTGAATAGTCTAACAATTGGTATCAAAGATTTGGTCCTCTTTGCCAAAATCTTAAAAACTTGAGGAAGATCCTATGGTGACTAATAGTTCAAGTTCATCCAGTTCATCTAGAGCTATCTTTCAGAGGGATATTCCTAGGCTTGATGGAACAAATTACACAGTATGGAAGATTCATATGGAGACTCTGTTGGCATATGCACACTCCAATGAGACATTGCAGGTGATTGAAGGTTTTGTCATTGATGGCAACCTTATAATCCTATGACACCAGAAAGGCATTCCACCGACACTAGCAAGATCAGACTCTACACTGGCACTCAGACCACCAGCACCGGTAGTGAAAGGAAGCATACCGGCACAGAGGCCGACAGGATTTTTGTTGTAATATATTTTGTTTATTATTGTAAAATCATTATCAGCCGACTTGGTAACATTGTAAAATGACTCATACATATAAGAGATCACTGTAGAATACTTAGTCATGGAAGGTAGAATGTAATTAGGAAAAATAAGGCAGACCTATTATGTGAATTATAGGTTAAGGATTTATGTAAGAAGCAGAGTAGAAACCGGTACTGGATCTAGCATTATAGATGCTATTTTGAAGCAGTATAAGACACTGGATTTATATAATCCATTTTGTAAGTCAGTGAGACTTCCTATTTTATATTTGAGTAGTGAGCTCTAGGCACTTGGCCTTCTTGCATGTGCAGGCCCCTCTTGTAGCAGTAATAGTCTCTTATTGGCCAATAAGTGAATATTGTGGGTGATGAATCCCACTGAGGTTTTTCCCACACTGGGTTTCCTTGTTAAATCTTTGTGTTATGGTGTGTTTTTCATGTGGTTTCTTTTATCTCTATTTATTGCATTACTCCTTGTTTACCGGTACACAATTTTAATATGTTCTACATGTTTTAAGTTAAGAAATTCATATCATTGGTTAGATATTGATTCACCCCCCCCTCAGTATCTGTGGGAATCCTAACAATTGGTATCAGAGCGAGGTCCTCTATTTTTAGAAGCCTAATAGCTTGAGGAAGATCTTGACACCGGTAGAGATGGAAAACTTGATGAAGCAACTTGAAGGAACTCTCTCAGACTATGATGCAGAAAATTGAAAAATATCAAACTTGAAGATGATCTAAAGGATACTCAGGATATCATTCAAGCACTTCAAGAAAATCTTACTATTTCAAGAAACAAGAGAAGAGAACTTTGTGAAAAGATGCAAAATGAGAATGATGAAAAAGAAACTCTTAATGATATGATAAACAAGTTGAAGCAAGAGAACACAACGACAAAGAATGAGATGTAGAATATGACTATGAGATTCTATAAAGAAATTGAAATAGAAAGAAGAATGAAGAAGATTTGACTAGAAGACTAAGTGATGTTGCAAATGAAAACACAAGAATCAGTTATGAAAATGATTTGTTGAAGATAGATCTGATGCACACTCAGAATGACTCAAATGAACTGATGAGGTAGAAAGAAGTCTTAGAAAGAGAACTAGATACTTCAAATCAACATAAAGAGAAATTCAAGAAAAGCTCATAAGAACTTGGTAACTTGCTGAAGAATAAAAAACCTAAAGGTGACACTTGTGGAATTGGCTTTGAAGTTGGTGAAAGCTCCAATACTGCAAACACATATGATCATAGCAAACCGATAAGACAACCTAGTGCTTATAAATTCAATGGCAAATGCTTTAACTGTAACAAGTATGGTCATAGAGAAAATCAATGTAGATCTAGAAATTATCAGAATACCAATGCACCCACCGGTCAATGTTCAAAATGCAACAAAGTTGGTCATAACTCTGATAATTGTAGAATGAATGTGAGATGTTATGTTTGTGGAAGATTTGGACACTTATCTAATCAATGTAGAACACAAACTAGCATAGGTTATTGAAAGGCTATTCAGAAAAATAATTTGACTTGTTATGCTTGTAACAAGATTGGAGATATTGCAAGATTCTGCATAAGTAAGGCACCACCAGTAGACAACAAAGGTTCTAGTTTGAAAGGAAAAGAAAAGGTTGAAGAAGTTAAGCAAGAATTCTCAAAACAATGGATTAGAAAGTTAGACCTAAATGGTGTTGGGAATACTCCTCCACTGGTAGAACCAAGCAACACTCTACTAGCAGAATAGTGTAGCACTCCACCAGAAGGAGTCTCTTCATCTAATTGAAGAAAATTCTTTTGAGGGTTTGGCAATCAATGTGAAATATGCTATTATTCCCTCGGTTGATGGTAAGAAGTTCAAATTACTTCTATACCAGTAGAAAAAGTTAAGTAATTACTTAACCAACATGCATTAAATGTGGTAGTTAGCAGATTGACAATATAAATTAGTGTTTTTGGCTCCATTTCACTTCACCGAGCATTTAAACATTTGAAGAGTGTGAAATTTCTAGAGCTAAGGCATTTCAAGCAAAGAGGAAAAGCATTTCAGCAATTAATCTTTCCAAAGGCAAAAAAAGGTATTTATAATCAAGGCATCCTCTTCTGTACCTGAATTCACAGAAAACCTTACTTTAGTCGAGGTAATCAAACACCCTAGGGTTGTATTTCAGCTAGTTCCTGAGATAGCTAAAAAGGATGATAATGTAGGTGCATTTTCCCAAATCCCAAAAGGAGTTGTTTTTGTAGAAGACCCTAGAGTTTATATCCATTTCCATATAGAAGAATTAGGAGATGAAGAAATCAAAAACATGTAGAAGACTGTCATATGTGATGACTCCGAAAATGTAAAACCTGAACACAAAATTGTTGAAACCCAAGGATTCACTGAAATCCTCAGCATTCCAGATTTCCCTAAGGAAGTTATTTGGATAGTATTGAGAAGGGTACATGGTGCATTCTTTTGGCTAGATTTAGTTCATAAAATTACAAAGGAAGCTGTGAAAGCTGTAACAGGGTTACCTTCCACCGGTAATAGACTAGACAAGACAAAGAAGGTCTCAAATGACCTAGTAACAAATCTAATAGGTGCAACATCTGAAAAAAGGTCCTTGAGGGTTAATGATGTAACCGAAATAAATGTAAGATTCATTAGCATGAATCTAGGTTACAAAGTAACTCATACATACAGACTTAACTCAGTCTCCAATTTATGCATTAAAAGTGCACATGATATGGTAAATGAGAATGTGAAAATTGATGTATGTGAATGGTTAAAGGATGAAATGATACACAATTTAGGGAAGATCAAGAAGGATAAGAAAGGAACATTTAGATTTGGCAACTTACTTGTATGCTTAATGCTACACATAACCAAATAGGTGCCCGATATAGGTATCAAGAACCTTGGATTTGACATATCGATAGGGAAATAGTTATCAGACTTGTTCAACAACATGGGTGAAAGAAAACAAAAGAATATTGATGAGTATTTTCAAGCACTAAAGGCCAGAATGAACAAAAGAGTCAGACTGTCATAGGAAATTGTTAACAAATACAAAGATGATATATGTTTTGTGATTAAAAAGGATGAGATCTGGATGGAAGCAGTTATCCCAAGAACAATTTGGGTTACTGAGATGGGTTATGAGACTGATGATCACATCATTGAAACATATGAAAAAGCCCTTCTGGAAGCACCCAAGGAACCTAAGGAAGAGGTATTTGGTAGTGCTGAGACCATCAAAAGCCAAATTCAATCTAAGAAGAGAGTAAAGAAAGTTGAAGCAACTATGAGAAGAGGTTCAAGGCAGGCTAAGTCTATCAAAGAAGATGTACTGAAACAAACTGGTATCACTGAAGATGAGTTACAGGCACAACAACCAGAAACTCACATTTCACCGATAGCAACTTATTCAGAGAGTGACATGCCAGCTGAATTTAAAAGAGTTGTAAGGAAAAGACAACCTTCACTGGTATCCACACCTTCACCCAGAAGAACCAAGGAAAAACAATAGGCAGTGAGGCCCCCAGTCAAGAAATCTACTCCTAAGAAGAAAAATTTGACACCAAAGAAAAGGACTCAACAAAATATTTCTCTGATTGACAGACTATTGGATGAAATCATAGAAGAAGGAAAACTTAAAAACATCAACAAACTATATGACTCACTATCAATTGGTGATAAAGAAAAGGTTGAAAACAGTGTTATTTTACACCTGGATATCTATAAGATGTTCTTGATGCAAGTTGTAGATGAACTACCTGATGAACTATTCAAGAGACTGGAAGCAAGAAGACAAGCTGTTGTAGAGCTTGACAAGAAAATTAAAGTTGAAAAATTACTTGATGTTTACCCAGTTAACTCATTGAAGGAGATAGATGATCTAATTATAGATGCCAACTAGTCAATATTTTCTACTGCACACCAACATATTGCACTAATGGTTGGAAGAGTAAATGAGGTTGCAGAAGAAACTGAAAATGCATGGGATATATTCCTTGTTGAGAAGGAAAAACAAGAAGAGCATAGAAACCCTAAGCTAATAAAAGTATATCAAAAAGACAAGGACAAAGGTAAAGGTAAGATTGGTGGACCTCCTAGAATCAAAATAAGAAATAACTTATCCCCACCACCTTTGATTACTCCACCAGTAGCAACAATTGAAGATCAACTAGCAGATGAGAGTATGGATATAGAGGATACAAATCCTAATCCTGAGGTCTTATACATAGTTGACGTTGATACTCAAAAGGCCAACATTATGATAGAAAAGGACACAACCGATAACACGGATATGGCTAGTGAGCCATCAGTAGCTGACAACATTGATAACATCGAAGGAAAAGAGGCAGCTGATAGCATAGGGCAATAGGCAGAGACTCAAATAGAGACTCCAACAGATCAACAAACAGAGAGACAAGAAGAGCAATAGACTTTGGAACAACAATAGGTTCATGTGGAAACAGTGCCACTAGAAATAGGAGAGAAACAAAAACCTTTGCTTAAGGAAATGGAGACACAGACTGACCTACCAAAGGTCACTACAAGCATGGTTATTTCCCCCACCAGTGGAATTCATAATGTTGGTTCCTCCTCTGCAGGATATAAATCAACAAATGTAACTAAAGTTCTTTTGGACTCCATTAAGAAAATAACAGATTGCAGTTCATAGGCATATAAAGATATAGATGACACAATTCTAGTTTTGAAGATGATATCTCCAAACCTCAATGTAGATAATAAGGATTCATTGAGCCAACTCGACACTTTGTCTAAGTACATTACTAACAACACAGTGACAATTGAATAAATAAAGGAGGAAGCATTCAAAGAGAGGTTAGAAAAGGAAAAACATAAATTTATAAAGAAGTGTACAAGATAGTTTGACACACTTCTACCGGAACTATGCAACACACTCAAGGAGTTAAAAACTTTATATAGAGATACTTGTAAGACAAACTTTTTAACAGTTGACATAGATAAGAAAATGAGCAAGGTACAAGAAGTAATAAATAAACTTGCTGACAATTTTGTTAATTCACTTGATACATTATCAGTTTTTGAGCAAAAGATAACTAGTTTTGAGGAAGAATTACTGAAGCTACAGAGAGAAAAGGAGAGAATAATAAACAAGGTTAAGAAACTAAGATTAAGACTAAGTCCAAGATTGGACTATCTAGCATCCCTGAGGAAGGAAATATCTAAGGCACTAGTACAAGGACATAAAACACCGGCAGAGCATATGCAGCACCTCACTGGTACAGTTCAAAGAACAAAGGCAGCAATAAAAAATAGTAAGAAGTTTTTGGAAAGCATAAATTTGGTTTTGGAGGATCTTTTTCAAATTGTAACCACCCAATTACATGGTTGAGATAGAAAACTTCAACTCTATTAACACTTTGACAACCTTTGTCATTGATGCCAAAGGGGGAGTAGTAGTATGAGAAAATAATCAGCAAAAGACTTATCTGCTCAGGGGGAGCTCACATATTTTTGGTACACAATTTTTGGACTACAAGTTTTGGATACACTTTTTGAATTTTCTCATGAGTGTTGCCATCAATGCTAAAGGGGGAGATTGTTGGTATATGCACACTCCAATGAGACATTGTAGGTTATTGAAGGTTTTGTCATTGATGACAACCTTACAATCCTATGACACCGAAAAGGTATTCCACCAGCACTAGCAAGATCAAACTCTACACCAGCACTCAGACCACCAGCACCGGTAGTGAAAGGAAGCATACCGGCATAGAGGTCGACATGATTTTTGTTGTAATATATTTTGTTGATTATTGTAAAATCATTATAAGCCGACTTGGTAACATTGTAAAATGACTCATATATATAAGAGATCATTGTAGAATACTTAGTGATGGATGGTAGAATGTAACTAGGAAAAATAAGGCAGACCTATTATGTGAATTATAGGTTAAGGGTTTATGTAAGAAGTAGAGTAGAAACCGGTACTGGATCTGGCATTATAGATGCTATTTTGAAGCAGTACAAGACACTAGATTTATATAATCCATTTTGTAAGTCAGTGAGACTTCCTATTTTGTATTTGAGTAGTGAGCTCTAGGCACTTGGCCTTCTTGCATGGGCAGGCCCCTTTTGTTGCAGTAATATTCTCTTATTGGCTAGTAAGTGAATATTATGGGTCACAAATCCTATTGAGGTTTTTCCCACACCAGGTTTCCTCGTTAAATCTTTGTGCTATGGTGTGTTTTTTATGTGGTTGCTTTTATCTTTGTTTATTGTATTACTTCTTGTTTACCGGTACACAATTTTAATATGTTCTACATGTTTTAAGTTAAGAAATTCATATCACTAGTTAGATATTGATTCACCCCCCCCCTCTCAGTATCTATGGGAATCCTAACAGACTCATCTAAGATGTCATGGCAAGGGGATTTGGGAGATCACACAAAATGGTATTACACCTTATAATTCTGCAACCGGCAATCCTCCTCCAACAAACCTGGATAAGGAGCTTGAGAATGATTGTAGATCAAGAGAAGCCATCTTGTGTGCTCTTTGTGATCAACAAATAATGGGATTGATTGACAAATCATCTAGAAATGCTATATGGGATAAGTTGGAGACTCTTAATGAAGGTGACCTTATAGTGAGGATTGCTAAACTTGATGGTTACTGAGTGAGATATGAAAACATGAAGATGGAAGAAGATGAAAGGATTGATGCATTCATGGAAAGGGTAAATGAGATTGTTATGGGAATTTAATGTTGTGGTGTAACTCTAAGTGAAGATGAAATTGTTTCTAAAGTTTTGAGAGCCCTACCATAGGATTACAAGATGAAGGTTGGTGCTATTAATGAGTTGAGAACAATGGATAATACATTTGTCAACATAGATACTTTGATTGGCAAATTAGCTATTTTTCAGCTTCAAGAATTTGGTTCTTTTGGAGTTGTGAAGATTGAACCTTCTTTTCATGCCTCTGCATCAACAATCGGTAAGCAAGATTGGAAAGATTTGTATGAAAAGGAATTGGATGAAATGAAGAGAGAAGATGATGAGTTTGAGCAACTTGAGGGACTATTTGATAGAAGAGTACCTAAAGGACTGGTAGGAAGTAAGTATGAAGGAAAAGCACCTTTTAAATGTTTTGCATGTAATAAGATTGGTCATTTTGCATCTAGATGTCCTGAAAGGAATTCAAGATTTGAAGAAAGAGTTAGAAGAACTTTTAAGCCTAACACTAGATATCATAACAAGTATAAGTATAGGAAAAACATAGACAAATCATGCTACATAGAGGATGAGGAAGGCATTATTGATTCTGATGATGAATCGACAGAAGACTTTGCTAGTGGTTTTGGCAATGAGAAGGAATGGGTGTTCTTGGCTATCAAGGAAGATGTTCTAGCATTGGAAGATAATGTACTTGAAGAGAAGGAACTTGCTGCTAAAATTGAAGACAAGGATGAATGGGTAATTGAGAGTGGTTCTTCACATCAAATGACTCGAGATAAAGGGAAGTTTCTATCTTTGCAAGAATTTGATGGTGGTTTGGTTAGATTTGGAGATAACAAAGCATGTATGATCAAAGGAAAAGGAACCATATCATTGGATGGTAAGATCAATATTGACCATTTTTCTTTATGTTGAAGGTTTAAGGCATAATATTTTGAGTGTACAACAATTGGTGGATAAGGGATTTCAATTACAGTTCAAGGATGGAAAATACAAAATCATTAATAGGTCAGGTTTGGAGATTACAACCAGTACACAGACATAAGGTTATATATTTCATTTAAATTCTGGTGAGAAGACATGTTTGATTACACAAATTGATGAGAGTTGGATATGGCATAAAAGGTTGTATCATGTGGATTTTGATTGCATTGTGAAGATCAGTTCAACTAAGGTAGTTAGAGATATACCTAAGATTGTGAAGACCTATAATCTGGTATGTAAAGAATGTCAAATGGGTAAATAGGTCAGAACCTCTTTTAGAAGTATACAAAACAAATCTAATGATGTTATTGATCTTATTCATACTGATTTGTGTGGCCCTGCTAGAGTTAAAAGTTTTCAAGGTGATAGATATTTCATGCTAATCATTGATGATTATTCTAGAATGATGTGGGTTACTTTTATAAAGGAAAAATTTAAAGCATTTGAAAAGTTTAAAATATTTAAGGCTAAAGTGGAAACTGAGACAAGATTGAAGATTAAATGTTTGAGGTCAGATCATGGTGAAGAATTCACATCCGGTGAGTTAAATAACTTTTGTGAGAAGCTTGATATAAGAAGAAATTTTTTTTCTTCTTGACCACCTCAATAGAATGGAGTTGTGGAAAGGAATAATAGAACTATCTTGGATGTTGCTAGATCAATGATGATGGAAGCTAGTCTACCTCATATCTACTAGAGAGAAGCAGTAAGAACAACAGTTTATACATTCAAGAAAGTACATATAAAAGGAGAAATCGGTAAGACACCTTATGAATTATGGTTTGGCAATACACCTACAATTAAGTATTTCAGAATCTTTGGTAGTAAATGTTATATTAGAAGAAATGATATCATTGGCAAATTTGATCCTAGATGTGATGAAAGAATATTTCTTGGTTATTCTAATGAAAGCAAGGCATATAGATGTTATAACAAGAGATTGCAAAGAATTGTGGAAAGTGCTAATGTTAAAGTGGATGAGCTGAATAGAGGTCAAATCAAAGTTTATGAGAAGGAACCGGTGGTGGAAATGATTATATCTGAACCGATAGCACCTTTACCAGAATAGAGTGTTGAACCACTTACTCTAGTAGTATCAGAAAATTCTACAATAACTGAAGAACTCGAAGGAGGAATAGAGAGTTATAAGACTCCAAGGTATGTGAGATTAAATCATTCAGAAGATCAGATCATTGGGGATAAGAACAATCGAGTAATGACAAGAAGAAGACTGACAACTAATGAGGTATGTTTAATTTCTCAAGTTCAACCGGTATCAATAATTGAGGCATGTAAAGATGAATATTGGTTGAAAGCTATGGAAGAAGAATTAGATCAAATTGAGAAAAATAACACCTGAACTTTGTTTCCCTAGCCTATAAATAAGAATGTTATTGGAAGTAAATGGGTTTTCAGGAATAAATTGAATGAGGATGGTCAAGTTGTAAGGAATAAAGCTATATTGGTTTGTAAGGGATATTCTCAGAAGGAAGGAATTGACTATGGAGAGAATTTGGCACCTGTAGCTAGGATTGAAGTTGTAAGATTATTTTTTGCCTATGTTGCTCATAAACACTACAAGGTTTATCGGATGGATGTTAAGTTTACTTTTTCTAGGGATCTTGATGAGGAAGTTTATATTGAGAAAATTGATGGTTTTTCACTATCAGATGATACAAACATGGTTTGCAGGTTAAGGAAAGTTTTATATGGATTGAAACAAGCACCTAGAGCTTGGTATGCAAGGTTGGATAAATATCTTTTGAAGCTTTGTTTTACTAAGGGTAATTCTAATAGTAATTTATATTATAAGATCACTAATGATGATATACTGATTATTGAAGTATTTGTTTATGACATCATTTTTGGAGGTGAAGACGAGTTATGCATGGAATTTTGTAAGAATATGCAGAAAGAATTTGAAATGTCTATGATTGGGGAGGTCAAATTTTTCTTAAGTTTACATATTACTCAAATTGATAAAGACATTTTTATCTATCAAACTAAGTACGCTAGAGAATTGTTGAAGAAATTTGGTATGGGAGATTCTAAACTAGTAAGTACTCCTATGGTTACAAGTGAGAAATTGACAAGAAAAGATGTTTCTGCACCGGTAAATTCTACAAGATACAAATCTATGATTGGAGGTCTGCTTTATTTGACTCAGACTAGGCTTGACATAATGAATGTTGTTTGTATTGTATCAAGATTTTAGAGTGATCCTAGAGAAAATCATGAGAGTGTGGTGAGAAGGATTTTTAGATACTTAAAAGGTACTACTGAATATGGTTTATGGTATCCTAAAGATGATGACTTTACTTTATGTGCATATATAGATGCTAATTAGGCTGGAGATGTTGATGACCAGAAAAGTACTTCCGCTGGAGCTTTCTTTCTTGGAAAGAAGTTGGTTTCATGGATCAGCAAGAAACAATAATGTAAGTTTCTTTATCTATTATTGAAGCTGAGTATGTTCTCGGTGCTACTAACTATACATAGGTTCTATGGATGAAGAAAATATTGAAGGATATAAAGGTGCATTGTAATGTACTGGTAGTTATTCACTATCATAACTCTATTGCTATTGATATATCAAAGAATTTGGTATTTCATACTAAGACAAAGCACATATCTATCAAGTACAACTTTTTGAAGGAAAAAGTGGAAGCAAATGAAATTAGACTAGTTTATGTGAACACTAAAGAGCATATTGCAGATATTTTCACTAAACCTTTTCCTAGGGAATCATTTGAATATTTTAGAGACAGATTGAGAGTTTGTGCCCCTCTAGTAGAGACTTGATTGATGTGGTTTGGCATCAGTCCGGTATGCATTATCAAAGATATTTTTCATTTCGGCACTGATGTGGGGATGCTACTGCTCAAGTGGAGTAGTCAGCTTTATGATTCCGTGGTTTATGTTTTTGCTCTGATATTTTTGTCAGATTTATGTCATTGATGTCAAAGGGGGAGAGATATTGATGTGAAAAAGAAAAACTTAAGGAGTTGTATACATTAGGGGGAGAGACAAATATAGAATTCAGAGCTTTACAATGATATCATTCATGGGGGGAGTTTGGTCTTTGTTTCAGAACTTCATTGCTATATCTTTGAGTGGGAGATTGTTGGTTGTCTTCCATTGGGGGAGACTTGTTTGACAATTCTTGGTACTTAGATGTTTTTCACATCTAGTGTTTCCATCAATGCCAAAGGGGGAGATTGTTGGCCATTTGGATGAATTGATTATGTGTTGCATTCATGTTTTGTCATTGATGTCAACACTAGCTATTTTGATGCTTTGGATCCGGCATGATCCGGTAGACTCCGATATGGATTGGTTATGGAATTGTCTTATTCATGATACTTATGTTCATATTCAGTCAGTTGGTTTGGTCTGGTGATCGGATGCCATCCTGTTTGCTTGGAAGCTTGGCTTGTGGTTCCGACAAGGGTGTCATTGATAGAGATTTTGATGAAGATCTTTGATGATATTCATAAGTGGTGTTGGTGTAGCTTTTGGTGGAGATTCAGTATGTTGTTGGTGATCATGTTTGGGACTTAGCGGATGGAGATTATTTCTTTAGTGTATGGACCTATATTGGGTCTCGGTTGATCTAGATTATGGACTAGCTTAATGTAACATGTGGATTGGACCTCTCGATGTGTTTCTAGGATGTTTTATGTGTTGGATTTTATTTGTTTGGTCTAAGGCCGACATATTTTTTAATTATGTAATTGGTTTATTGTCTAGTAGCCGACTTGATTGTTTATGGTCAAGGGTCTATATATATATGATGTAAGATCATATTATAGACCAAACACAGGAGTATGTGATGATATGTAATGTGTGAATAATGAAATATCATTCAGGTAGAGGATTTTCTCGATCATTGGAGATCGAATTGGGTTTATGTAAGAGGATTTTGTCCTTTGCTATTGAGCTTAACTAGAAGTGTACTTAGGCATAGGAGATGCTATCTTTGCAGTTCAACACTTCTTCCGGATTGGAGTCTAGATTTCTATGTAGTCAGTGAGGCTCCTTTTGTGATGAGAAGTGCACTCTAGGCTATTGGCCTTCTTGCAAGTGTAGGCACTTCAATTTTCATTCACATACTTACTGTAAAAGTATTATTTGACTATGAATAGGCTTCCCACTATGGTTTTTCCCTTTACTGGGATTTCCATGTATAAATCTTGGCATCATGTGGATGGTATTTATTCTGTGATTACTTTTTATTCTTAATTGGTTTAACCACTATTCTGATATTTGGTTTAAGCATTCTAGTATTAATGTTTTGGGTTCCCATGTTAAAGTTTTAATTGCTTAAGGTTGTGGTAATCTGTGACAACTAATTCACCCCCCCCCTCCCCTCTCAGTTCTCTTCTGGTTATTTGAACTGTCTAACATTTATAAGCATGATGGACTCTTGAGGCAAGCATGGAGAATTATGACAGGGGAATAAAGGGATACGTTGATCTTGATATGGAAGAGGAACATTGGAAAGAGTAGGAAGGGTGTTTGACTCTATATTTTGAATTGGATAATTTAAAAGGGTGGAAGAGGCATCATGATCTTGCTTAGGAAGTGGATTATGAATGGGGTTTGGAAGGATGCTTTTCTCTTGAGATGAAAGGGGGTCATCTTGGAAGAAATGGAAAGGTGTAAGAGGATCATCATGGGTTTCTAAGGAGGTAGGATCTTATTCAATCATTGGATGGGATTGGAAAGTTTTAGTGTCTTGATTCTGATTTATGATAGGACTCATTTCCTCATTTTTGAGATTATCCTCTTGACATGGAGCCACTTCTAAGGAAGGGGTAGTATTTTTTATATGCATGGGGGATTCATGAAAGGTTTTCATGTTTTTGCATTATAGGGAAGAATTTTGGATGGGGCCTTGTATGGTGGGTATGATTGGAGTTGGATTGCATGATGGTATAGGATCTAAGATATCCAAATCGTATAAGAGATTTGTATAAAAAAAATTGACTAGCTTGGATTTGTACTATTGATAGCCCTCGAGGATCAACATGAGAAGTTTCATCATTAGGTTCATTATTTGATGGATATGGTGTGGATTCTTGTTGAAAATCCTTAGGAGATGGAGGCATCATGGAAGAGATGGAGGATGCATGTGGGTCATTTCTAGACATGGGTTCATAATTTTGATTATTCTTGGTAATGACATCTAGTCTCTCCTTAGGTGAATCATTAGGATCTTAAATTTTAACAACACCATTATCAAGGAGGTCTTGAATTTAATATTTTAATTCCATACACATTGAAGTCTTATGTCTGTTATGTCTATGATATCCACAATAATTACTCAAATATCCACATCCCCATGTTGTCTTGTTAGGCAATATGATAAGATTATGCTCAAGAAGCTCTTTCAAAGATGACTCAATAGATTGTCCCAAAGGTGTAAATTGTCTATTTGAGGGATATTTTAAAGAAATGTCTTGTTGTCTTGGTGAATAATTCATGGGATCTTGTTTGAGATTTATCTTTTTATTTTCAATCAATTGTTGTTCTACCTTATATAGTCTATTTAGCATTTCTTGAAGTTCATTGTTCATGATATTGTGGAATTTTATCTCAAGAGGGGTTATTGAATCCTTTTGTTGGGCTTGAATGCCATATATTTCTCTCTTGAGATCTTGAATTTGTTAGGAAAAGGTAGCCATGGATATTTACGATAGTTCTAATCTTTGACCTAGGACAATGTATGAGACTCTAGGTATGATGAAAACCCTAAAGTGCAAAGGGGGAACTATATGATATGAGTGAGATTAGGATGTGATAAGGATCAATGAAAAAATGTAATCTATGTGACATGATTAAGATGCGAGTGTGCTAAAGGGTTGATGCAAAATGCAATATATATGATAGGAAAGTGTTGTGTAGCTAAACCCTAAATGTTTATGAGGATGAATAATGTTTGATGCAAGGACTAAGGATACTCCAGGTCTGAAAAATATTTGCAATGTGAGGTTTGACTTGTGCTATGATGGATAGACACAAGGATAAGTGATCAAAGAGTGGGTATGCTATGATAGGAGATGATGATCTCCAAGAGGAATACTAGCTCAAAGACATTGATAGGCTCCCTAAATCAAGGAAGATGCACCTCAAGTTATAAGGATGATTGATGATCAAAAGTTGATGTGAGACCTAAGAAGAGAAATCCTAAGTGCAAGCAATGTTTTTGATTTTTTTTGGATTTTTAATATTTTTTATTTTTTTGGATTTTGGTATGCAAGTAATAATAAAATGCTAGGACCAATGATGAAATGACCTAAGGCACTTATGAAAGGTTTAATGTTATGTCCTAAAGGAATGATGTAAGGGTATACAAAGATTATGGGTATGATATAAGGGAATTATGAAAGGGTATAACCAAATGGTGGTATGCAAAGGTGTGATCTAAGGGTGCTATACAAATGTTTGATCTAAGGGTGGTATGCAAAGGACTAGGTATAATTAAACTAGATATGCAAGGATGAAAGGTGCAAATAGGTGAAGACTATGCAAGGACCTAAAAGGGTATGGGAAACTAGAATTATGTGACTATGCAAGGACCTAAAAGATCAGAACTCCAAAAGTGATGTCTCGAGAGATTTGAAATGATTGTTTTGAGAACACAGGTTTGATGTTTCAAGGACAATGTTTTTTTTTACAACATGGATGGATACTTGAAAGTTTGGACCAAATGCTTTTGTAAAGTGTTTCAATTTCAAGTGTGGTGTTGATTGTAAAATTTTCTTATTTTTTTTGCATACACTCAAATAACACAACAGATAAAATGTTTGTTCGATTTTGCAATAAAAACACATTCAAGCACAATCCTAAGGCTGGCTAGGACAATAGTTGTTGAATCTCACTTGGGGGCTTACCCTGAGCTATGCGATTCAGAGCGGATACTTAGGTGTTTGACCCCACTGGATCCACCCTCGACACTCACTTCTTTGGGGTAGCCTAGCACCAGTCCCCACGAAAACACCTCATGGCAAACTTTGTATCTCTACTAAGAACCGTAAGAATGTGAGCCACTTTAGAGGTCCGACCTCCTGCGTCAACAACTAGAAGGTTTTTGGCTTCTAACACAAAAGGTGTCTAGTAAGGACATCTATTCAAGTGGGCATACATGCGTTGGCAGACGCTCCATCAAGGAAGGCTCCCAACCTATAGAGGTTGCATTCTATAGGGTTTATGGGGAGACATGTTGTCGGTATGAACTAATAAGCACTCGTTGCTTGCAACTTTCATCACAAACACGTTTGATTATAGTGGCTCGGAAGAGATTGGCATTAGCCCGTTGCCACTTGGGTTGTTCCCTCTCACCGAGCCTTAAGGGCTTCTTGGGAGGCAAGCCCTCTAAAAGGTAAAACAAAAAGAGCCTATTGCTCAAGACACAAAAGTCACTGGTTAATTTTAAAGCGCCAATTTGAAATGTGATCTAAGCTAAAAAATTAGACAATCTATTTCAAATCACCATTTATTCAACATGCATCCTGCATCAAATATCATTAGTAGTTTCAAAATTATGATCTTTGACACACAAAAATGGATGCCACAAGACAAAACCTGCACAAGCACACAAAGCAACAAAGATTAGTCCAAAAAGAAATCAAAACACATTGACACAAAACTAAACATTAGTCTAATTAACAAAAAACAAAAAATAAACTAATCTAATTAACATAAATTAAAAAAAAAACTAATCTAATTACCAAAAATTAAAACTAATTAATCTAAAGAAAACAAATTAAAAACTAATTTAATTCTAAAACTAATTTAAAATATAATATTAAAAATGTAATTTTAAAAACTAAAATTAAAAATCTAATTTAAAAAAGCTAAAATTAATAAATCTAATTTTAAAAAAAAGAAAAAACCAATTAACAATCTAATTCTATACTAATTAAAAATCGAATTTAAAAAAAAAAGGAACTACTTAACAATCTAATTTTTAAAAAAACAAATAAAATATTTAACCAAATTAAGCACTACAAAAGCTAAAATCAAAATTAAAAATTAGAAACTAAATATTTAAACTAAAAAAAAATTTAAAACTAAAGTCAAAAAGAAACTAAAGTTAAAAGAAACTAGGCCTAAGTAAAGCCTCATGGAGGGAAGTGAGGGCCCTACATGGGGTTGCAAACCTTGCAAATTTTTTGCTTGATTGCTGCCTCATAAAGCGTGGTCTTTGTGGATTGCCATGCATGCACAAAATTGATTTTGTAAAAGAAAAGATTTGAGGGGAAGGTATTAATGAGGCATTTTTTTAAAAACGTATGGATAGATTTGTTTTTTGAAATGATGTAAAATAGATTTGCATGTAAAAAATTGTGTAAAGAAAAGCTTGCATGGGGAGCAGAGAGGTAAAGGGCCATCTGGAGGTGAAGGGCTGAACAAAGCCAAAAATTGCTCAAATAATTTGATGTTTATTCTCATGGATTGCAGTGATTTGCAGGCAATGCATAGGATGACTACGTGGGAGGAAAACTAAAGAATGTCTATGAGCTGCTCTGCAATAAAAATTTGTTCATGAATTGTTCTCTGTAGTGCCAAAACTAGCAACAATAGGTAATGTTGGAAGGGTGTAAATATAATTTTATTGCCTTAAATGCCAAAATGTGGCCTGTTACAACCCACGTGGGCTGCAAAACAGACAGTGCAGCCTTTATTTTCCTACGCAGAGCTAGTTCATCCCACACAATCCCTCAAATAGCAAAACGAAAACAAAAACATAGTCCTTTAGATAGCAAAAATGTAGTTTACTGAAGGAAATGTAGTTTTGAAAATGTATGTCCAATAAATTTAAGTGAACTAACAATGAACGTGCAAAATCCAAATATTAGCAAAAATTTTAATGAACAAACAATAACCAACGAATCCATCCAATAAATCACTGGTTGCAAGAATTGATAATTAGAGATTCAGATTCCTATAATGACAATTTTAAACAATCTGCAAGTAAAACATTTAACCTCCAAGAAGGCTTACAAATAATACATCAAAATCCTCAAACAAACCTACAAACGGAAAATATTAGAATATTAAACCTCTATCAAGCGAAAACAAACAATTGAAAGGATAAATGCTTGGTCCCACCGGGCATGCCAATTGTAGATGAACGAAATGGATTGAATACAAGATTCAATCTTCCAATATCCAACAATGATTTTTTTCTTGTAAAACACACACATGCAAATTGAAATATAAACTAGAAACACACATGCATGCTATCAAACTCACAAAATTGCACTTCTTAAATCAAGGTCTTGTGTTTTTAAAAATTGTACAAGAGGCTATGATTCATTCAAGATTCAAGATACTAGATTGTTAGATGGTTTAAATGAAAGAGAGGGGTCAGGTTTTAATAGATATTCTTAGGGTGGATCCAAGCAATAGGGTGAATGTGGGATAAAAGGTCAGTTATGGAAATATAAATGTTTATTCCATATTGATTAGGTGGATGTAATAGATGGAGGTGAAATAAGATAAATAGAAGATGAAATAGATATGAGAGAGATGTAGGAAGTGGATGAAAAATAGATTTAATAAATAATAATGTAATTAAATGGATTTATTTAATATATGATATAATATGAATATTATGATATAGAGAGGAAAAATGGAATAATGAAAAAAAATTATCGTACTTAAATTTAATCTATCAAATCAATTAGAAACATAGAGAAATCATGAATCCCTATCTAATCAAAGAATTCTAAATAAACCAATGAAATAATACAATCAATCGAAATAGGAATGTAAAATAATCAATATAGCTTCCATTGTTCTTCTCTTCTTTGTGGTATTATGGCTCTCAGATATTGCATTGGCACAAGTAATTGTCTAGGATTCAGAGGAGGATTGAAAATGGAGATTGAATGCTCGATTTATAGATTATTTTGGAGAGGATTGATTGAAAGATGAAAAGGAATGATTGGAGGATAATTAACTAATGACAAAGAAAGCTTTATTTAGAAAAAGCTAACTAGAAGATAGAAAAAAATGATTCGAGAGAACTAAATAAATTATGTAATTAATCAATTAATTGAAATAATCAATTAAAATAGATGGAATAGTTAACTGATATCTTGCGACATGGTATTTTTCTAATTTTTTGCTTGATTTTTTGCTTGTTTTTGCTATTTTTTTGAAATTTTTCTAGAGACCTAATTTTCAATCATCACACATTCACCTGTCAATTTTAACGCATTAGTAGTAAGTGTTACGCATTCACCCTAAATGTACCACAAGAGCTTATGTGTACCACATAGGTCGTAGTTGTCACACATATGCTAATCTGTTTATGCATTAGCTCATATGTTCACGCATAGATGTTAAATGTCATGCATAAGAATTAACTATAACACATTAGTGTAAAATATAACGCATGTGTTAAACATTATGCATTCGTTGTATATTCAAGTTTTGTGTCATGCGTTTGATAACTTCTTGTAATCTTGTTATCCGATATCTAACATTTTCAATATTTTCTGTGTGCAAGAGAATATTGGAGTGCTATACTATCGATAGAGCAGACCTAGTGGACTTGATCTTTGTGCCAATTTACTTGATGAGGAGATTGCACATATTCAACATCTTGGACTATATTATGTTTTACATTTGCCAGAGGTTATGACCAACAGGGCCTTGATTATAGTGTTAGTAGAGCGATGGCATTTTGAGATGTGTTCCTTCCATCTCCGTACTGGTGAGGCATCCATTACCTTAGAGGATATATGGTGTATACTGCACATTCCTATTCATGGTGAGAGAGTTGTATACAATCATGATGATGGCGTTGCTGGACTATGTGACCTTTATGAGTGTGAGGAGTAGGACTTAAAGATCAGTGGACCTTATGATATCCCTTGGGCTTGATTGGACTACGATGATCTAACTATCGTATTGTGCAGTATTGTAGGTGGTTTGTTGATTCCTAACAAATGAGGTGATGGTTTTCCAGTTGGATGGGGCAAAGTGATCCATGATATGGTTGTTCATCATTGAGTATATGCTTGGGTTCCATGTCTTTTAGCCATGATTTATTATCATATGCACAATATTGTATACTCAGGATATCGATCTATAAGTTGTGGTGTGACATTGCTCAAGACTTGGGCATGGGAGAACATTTCTATCTTTAGACCTATTATTCATGTTGACTTGCAGCCTAGTGAGCATTATGTGTACAAATACATACTTGGTATTAGACACAGGGGTTCGGGTAACACCTTGTACTAGCAACATCAACTTGATATCTTGCAACATTTCATTTGGAGATCATATTTAGATTGCCCTAGTTGGGAAGATGATGCACAACACTTGCCTTCTTGCAAATAGCAGAGATATCTTATTGGGAGGACCATTGAGACTTAGAGGATCATTGAGATGTCTCTTCCTAGACGAGTACTCAAACAATTTGGAGAGATACAGGTGACACCTATTGTTACAACGTACTTTGCTTGTGTTTATTGTGAGGTTTCTGATTGGGGTGTATTCATACAACCACATGTTGTTTCTATTGATTTTGATGCTATTTAGGCATTACCTTGGGGTTGGAGTGCAATTGTAGTAGATCTAGGGAGTACTCTAGAGTATGATGCATGGTGGGCCAAACATAGGCCTATTCCACTGACTGGTCCAACTATTCCGATCATAGCACAACATATACAACATCCTAGATAGTGACTGAGGGTCGACATGGGGGAGAGGAGGAGAGGAGGGTGGAGGAGATGAGGTAGGAGATGAGGACAACATTGGTGGAGACACCGAGTATATGAGTAGAAAAGATGATGATTATTCTTTAGAGTCATCAAGCAGTGAGGATGGGGATGATGATGATATGCTGGAGCTAGAGGACATGCCTGTTGTAGAGGGGGGAGGAGGATAGGGTGGTGAAAGAGATGAGGATGATCCACAGATTCTCAGAGCATGGATCCAAATTCTAGAGGATGAGGTTTCCAGACTTAGTCAATGACGAGATACTGAGCAAGGCATTCTGCATAGACTATGGTGCATTAGAGACCGAGAGAGATCGTCTCTAGAGGGAGAGATAGGAGGCAGTTAGACAGTCGCATGCAAACAATTTGATAGACTCTATTATGCTACATGGGAGGCTTTTTATTATCAACAACTCTACTATGACACTGTACCTGAGGGACAGAGAGCTCCTAGCGTTAGTGAGGTTAGAGGTCATTCTGGTTCCAATAGGACTTCTACATGTAGAGCCAATAGTGGTGATGTCATGGGTCCACCACGACATCTTGGGATAGGATCCACCTATTGAAAAAGGCACTGGTGGTTGAGACATTTAGATCATGTTATCTAAGCCTTGGGGCTTATTTATGATTATTGTATTTAGATTCATTACCATTTTTAAGTTATATATATGATATGTTGTTTTTTAGCGGCAATCTATTATGCCTTGTTTTCCATGTATGTTGCATGATGCAATGAGTTATGTGATGCATGTCTATATGATTTATTAATGATATTATGAATGAAATTGTTTAATGCTTTCTATATGATTTATATGATTTATGAATGATGTTATGAATGCAATGGTTTTTACATGCAACTTAAAACTATATGGATGCAGTTGAAACTATATGGATGCAAATTGAATTATATGGATGCATTCAAAACTATATGGATGCACTTTTGTTTTTGTATGATAATGCAAGAATAATCTTTTAACTCAGATGTACCCTGCAAAAATGTTAGTAAGATGAAAGAAAGAAGAGATTGATGAAAGAATAATGTTAGAAAATAATATGATGTAGAAAGAAGATGAGAAATCGACAAATTATCAATAAATAGATGAGATGAGAATGAGAATGATTGAATCACGAACCTGTGTTATTATTTATTGTGCAATATATATTCATCACTGAGCGTTATTATTGAACAATGAAGCTTAGCATATCAGGGTATAAGGAACCAAGATGTAAAGATATCTCATTGAAGAAACAAACACATAGCAGATAAGGAGTGAACCCCTCCATTCTGGGAAATATACTAGGGGTTGAGGTATGTGTGGCATTCAATAGATGAATGCTCCTATCACAAACACCCGCTAGAGAAATTTCCCTATAACTTCATTGGTTCACACCACAAATAGAAAACAAAGAAAAAGATAATGCCCATCATGGCTCCTCTAGTCACTTGTGGACATACTTGAGTAGCATAGGAACATGATCTGTCACTAAATGATAAAAGATAAAGACTGACCCAGAAAAAATTCAGAAGCTATATTGCCCTTGTGCCTTCGTTCATAGTTGCTTGATGTGATGGTTAATAACGTTTGATCTCAGAAAGTTGTGGACCCCGTTTAAGATTGACCTGTCTGATTTTGAGTGTATCCTCTTCTATTTAAGACAAGATAGTAATCACTTGATATGGATATGATACAATTGATAAGACAGTTTGATAAGTTGATTGCAGATGTTTGATTGGATGATTGTATCCTTTTTTAACTTTGTGCAAAGCATTTTTTGGATATCTACTAGGGTATTTGTTTCTTGCAAGACATTTTATTGCAAGTTTTTTGATTGATTTATTTTCAATTTTTAGTTCTTTTCCAAGAGCTTTTTTGATGTTTTTGGATTATGTGGATCCATATTTGAATGTTTTTGATTGATTTTTTCAGGACATTATAAGATGTTTTTGGTTGATTTTTTCAGGACATTATCAGATGTTTTTAGTTTTTTCATGACCATTTCCGAATGTTTATGGATTTTTGAAGGATTTTCCAATGTTTATGGATTTTATGTTTTTCACTATTTTTAAATTTTTGAAAGATTTTCCCAATGTTTTTGGATTTTTTCACGACTTTTCTGAATGTTGTTGATTGATTTTTTCAGGACTTTATCTGATTTTTAGAATTTTTCTTAGTTATGCCCCCAATGTGTAGATTTGTATGACATAATGATCCACAAAATGCATGCAGAGACAATAAATTTTTGATATGACCTATGTTAATGCAATATGCATGATGAAGATGCCTTTCCTATAAGAGCAAGGATGATTGTGTTTGTTTAGCATTTTGTAATACACCAATTGAACTGGAGGTACAAAAAATTTAGTAGATAAGCAGTCAATTGATCCTTAAGGTCCCTTGGAACATCCAAATTAACACACATAGTGACTAGGATTCACAAATGGAGATGCAGAAAAATTCCCCATTGGTTCTTGAAACTTTGATCTTCTTTTACCTCTATGTGTGCAAATGAGTTAATTCCTTCTCTTGTGCTTACTAAAGATCCTGAGCATCCTATATGACTAGCTACATGGATTATTCTAACTTCAAAAGCATCCCGAATAGAGTCTCACTGCCAACAAGCTTTTAGAGCTTCGACAAGGTTATAGACTATAATTTCTCAAATATCACTCCATTGTTAGTAGGTGTCCATAGCCCTGATGGAGTTACTTGCATGTTCCCATAGTCAAGATTTTTGTCGCATTTTGTATGCGTGATATTTTAGTTATATATCATTTTTCTTTTGCATTGAGATGAATAATTCGCATAGCACTTTTTCATTTTTATTTTCTTTCTTTCACTTGTAAGTAATGAAACCTAGTTGGGTGTAACAATCACACCGATGTTGAAGTAGAATTTTAGATTTTTCACTAGTCATATGATCAACTAGGTGTCTAGAATGAATTAGAGATTTTGTTAATGTGTTTGAGATATAGCAATTGATAGATTTTGGGTTAACAAGTCTCAAATAGTGAAATCACTACCCAACCATAAGTAAAGCATCGTCACAGGGTAATGTTGAGAATGAAAGACCTTAGGACCTGTTAACATTATTTTAGGATTGGTCCGTGGGCAACATTTTGGTATTTTTTGGTGGTCCCACCTCTTTTTGTTCCTCCCACTCGCATGCATCAGGCAAGACAATTGTTAGCTCAGAGGGGGTTCTATGCACTTGCTTCTCTCTTTTTGTTTTTGTAGTAGCGTCAAGCTACCATGTGGCATGGGTTGTTCACATAGCTGCATCTTTTTTGGTCCCTCCACCTTCCATTTTTTTATCACAACTCTTTTGTCATGCGCATGCAGAGCAGAGCGTCATGGGACTAACAACTTCAGGGGCTAACAACTTTAGTGGTAGTTTGTTTGCTAAATCTGACAGGTGGCCCATGACATGTGGAAAGAAAAGGCAATGGAGTCTGAGTTTGTTACGAGCCCGAGGCTCTATTTAGTTTAGTTTTTTTCTTGTTGTGGGAGGTTCAGAACTTTACAAGGACAATTAAGTTTCTTATTAGTTTTTTCAGCCTTTATTGTTTTCTGAAGAAGTTCAATCAAATTGTGCCTATGACCTTTGTGAGACTTTACTCTCAGTATGGATTAATGGTCTTTTATGTGCTTTTCTATTAGGATTTTCAAAGACTTCAAGAATATATATATCTAAAATTTTGCCCATTGACCTATGTGTTACACTTTTTATCTCGTAAATGCATGATAGGTATTTCTTTATGTTACAGAAAGATTTGATTGAATCTTGGTTGTGTTTCTGATCCAAACTTGTAGATTGTTGAATGGGCTCAGAAAAATCATATGTAGTTGGTTTTTATGTACTCATGTCTTCTTAAAATATGATCTAGCACATGACTTCAGTAGCCTAGTTTTTACTGTTTTAAAGTGTTTCTTTCTTCCCCTTTCCTTGAAACACCAAGGAAGAGTCAGCTTCTCAATCCCGAAGGTAATTCAGTGAACCCTGCGCAATCGGTCCTGCGTCACTGAATTTCTCATAAGGCGATTTGTTTCCAAAGTAAAATTCAAAGCCAACAGTTCTTTTTCTGGCATGCCCGGTGGGACCTTACTTCTCAAAGATTCAGGCTAGTATATGAGCCGCAAACCTATTACTAGGAGCCAGACAGCTTTAAATCCTAGTTTCCTTCTTCCACCCCTGGTTAGTGTTTATCAATATGTTGCCTCTTCATCCCAGAGCCTCCCTAGTACTTTTGCAGTTACTGCTAACGTAGTAATGGCTCAAATTCCACCTAGAAATTTTGTAACATGGGATAACAAAAGTCCTCTCATTCCTCCAGTTTTACTCACCACATGGGCCCAAATACACTCTACTACACTGAAAGCGGTTCCTAAGTTTATCGGGGAATGTTTTAAAACTCTCGGAGAACACTTGCAAGACATAGCCAATGTCTACATAGTCCATAATATAACCGAGCAGAACGTAGCTTTGAGACTACTAGTGGTCTCATTCAAAGGAAGACCTTTGGATTGGTATAGATCCCTTGCTCAAAATTCTATTAGCAGTTAGGACCAGCTACGTGATCGCTTTTTCCAAAGATTCTCCAGCAAAGCAGATAGGTCATTTTTCATGCATTAGTTGATTACAATAAAGAGAGCCCCATAAGAATGTTTAAGAGAGTTCAATTTGCACTTTTAGAGGACTTGGGAGTGAATACCTTTATTTGCTCATCCTCCCATCAACATGGCATTTTTTTTCTATCTAAAGACTTTCAACTCTGATATTTCGGTGATGATTCAATCTTGAGGTGGTAACACTCTCCCTCAAGCTATTGACTTAGTCATCTCCGTAGAAAATAACCTGATTGATGCAGGGAAACTATTGCCATGGCCGCTTATGCTTATCTTTTCAGATCTATCCAATCAACCAAATGGCCTAAATATCCCAGAAATAGTTGTTGCTAGTTCATCTACTCTCCAAACTATGTACACTTATCCCGGACACCAACAAGAAAATCCACCTCCCCCCTCGTCTTTAGCTGTAGAGGTTAGTGACATGAAAAACTTACTAAGGTCTTTTTCTAATGAAATAATCAATCTAAAGAGATCTCAAATACCACAAACCAAACCCCCTTTCTAGCAAAACTACCAATCTAATAGGCCTTCTTATCAACAAAACCAGTACTCGAATAATCAAGTTGCTTCGAATCAATCATCTGGTCAGATAGTTCCCATGCCTAATAAATTGCAAATAGTCTACCCTAGCACTAGTAAAGAGTTGACAGTAGGACAAAATAATCTAGCAAATGATACCAACACTTGGTGTTTTCCATGTAATAGCGCACACACTCCAAAAAATTGTCCGAGAGGCAATCTACAACAAAAGATTGCAGAGTAGCATTGCCAAGGCATGACGACTGACGACTTGACCTACATGGCCCCCGGTATGGATAATGCTTCCTTCATTGCACAAATACAGGGCATGTCAATGGAGCAGGAAGCAGAAATAGCCCTAGATCATGCACTTTTCTCTTTAATGGAAGGAGAAGATATTGTGATGACTAATGATGTAGCATAGTTAGGCTCAAGGGCTCCTCAAGTGTAATCAGATTATAATCTCAGATCGAAGAGGCATTTAATGGGAGAAAATGTGAATGTGTCAAGGAAGTTCTCCATCGACAACACTCCCAAACAACGTGCAACCATTGTTACTTATCCAAGGAAAGATTTCATTCCTTATAATCCCAGAGAGATGAAGGCATTGCTACCATCAGTATTGGATGTAGTGGAGCAGTTAATGAAAGCCCTAGCTAATGTATCTTTATGGGATCTTCTCACCATCCCAAAGCAAAGGATTCTTTTGAAGGAAGCCTTGTCAGAGGAGGTTACCCCCCCAGTAGGAAAGTTGCTACTTCTCTCCTAATGAGCGGGAAAGCTTCTTAGCGCCTCGTAGACATATCATATTCAGCAGCGGCATTGACAAATCAAGATGTTTTGCCAAAATCTCAATCAGAAGGTAAGCCTAAGGCCAAACATTTTTATTTGACCCTCATAGTAGGGGATAAGCTACTACATATCTCTATGATAGACTTCGGTGCTAGCACTATTGTCATGCCTAAGAAAATCACTGAGGTTTTGAATATTAAGTATGAGACATTAAATCATGGCATCATGTAGTTAGATGGGAATAAGGGACAAACTGTGGGCCTCATTAATAGCCTCTTGCTAACGTTGTTTGCATGTCCTAGCATCATAGTGTCCCAAGAAGTAGTGGTTATTGATATTCCCCCTGTTATTGGTCTTTGCCTCTCTAGAGATTTTACTGCCAAGATAGGAGTTTACCTATCCTTGGATTTGTCCCACCTTAACCTTCGTACCAAGCAAGGTGCCAAGCTCAAAATCCTCTCAGAACCTCTTCATGTTGAGCATGTTGTAGATCAAGCTATGTTCAATTTTGATCCAAACCACACCTCAATCTCTAGCAAAGAAAGAAGGATGGTAGAATTCATCGAGGATGAAGAAATAACAGGGGATACTTTTCCAAATCAGGAGGTTTTTCTTGAGGAATTCATTGAGTCTGACCCCTATTCAAGTTATCATGCCACAGGTCTTGGTACTTACTGCATTTTTTATGAAGGTCAGGTTGTCCCAAAACTAGTTAAAGAACCCTTTACCCAAGTAGATTGATCTTCTTTAATCTGGACCCTACATTTTGATGGTGCAAGATGCAAAGTAGGTTTGGGGGCTAGAATTTGTTTTACTTCACCTTCGGGTGAGCAGATTCTAAAGTCTTTTCACTTACAACTCGCATGTTCCAACAATGAAGCAGAGTAAGAGGGACTAATTCAGGGCCTGATGTTGGCGGAAAAGATGGGTATAAAGAAATTGAAAGTTTTAGGGGACTCCAAACTTTTTGTCAATCAGATTTGGGGAATCTCCAATGTAAAACATGTCCGTATGAGGTCTTACTACCACAAATCTTAGGATTTGATTGAAAGCTTGAAGACTTTCAACATCCAAAGAATCCCCCGCAAGGCAAATGTATCCGCTGACTGAATGGCTACTATTGGGTCAAATTTTGACCCCACTATAGATTTGCTAGTCAACCCCCAAGCAGTTGGCATCATTGTTTGACCAACTATCCCAAATAATGACACCCACTGGTAGGTTTTTGAGAATGATGACCAAATTGCTCCGTTCATTCAAAAGTCGAGAGAGTTTGCAGATTAGTTATAGCCCAAGGTTAAAGAGGCGTACAGGGATTAAATTATATAGTTGAAGTCAAATAAGCTCCATAATGGGCTAATCACCTTAGAGAACCTTTTTGACCAAGATGACATAAAAGGTGATAAGCAGAAGCTCACGGCTGATAAAGGAGAGTATACCAAAATGTTAATAGGCTATGGTAAAATCCTCAAAGTTGGGAAAGAGATTTCACTCCAAGACCGAGAGAAATTGACTTGATATTGTGATTAATACGCGAGTGTGCTAGCATGGTCATATGAGGATTTGAAAGGATACAACCCCAATACCATGCAGCATACTATTGAACTTACCAGTGGAGCCAAATTGGTCTGGTAGAAGCAAAGACCTGTTAATCTAAAAGTTGAGTTACTCATGGGCCAAGAGCTAAGAAAGCTGATAGAGTAAAAAATCATCTATCCCATCAAACATAGCACATGGGTGTCCAATTTGGTGCCCGTGAGGAAAAAGAATGGAGATATCTAACTGTGTGTGGATTTTAGGGACTTAAACCAAGCATCCCTAAAAGACCACTATCCTCTACCATCAATGGAAAAGTTGTTAAGCACAATGGTAGGATTAGAAATGTTCTCAATGTTGGATGGTTTCTCGGGTTACAATCAAGTTCTGGTGAAAGGAGAAGACTAGCATAAGATGACCTTCACAACTAAATGGGGAATATTCGCCTATCAAAAAATGTCATTTTGGTTGTCAATTGCCAGTACAACTTTCCAAAGGGCTATGGACCTAGCTTTCAAAGAGATTATTAACAAAATCATCCTGATTTATCTAGATGATGTCACTATGTTTTCAAAAAACAAGGAGGATCATTTTGATCATTTGGAGCTGGTTTTCCAAAAATGTCTAGAATTTGGAATCTCTTTGAACCTAAAGAAGTGCATTTTTGGTGTCCCACAAGGAAAATTGCTTGGGCATGTTGTATCTAAGGAAGGAGTCTCCATCGATCTTGATCGAGTCAAAGTGATAAAACAGCTCCCCCTTCATGTAAATAAGAGAGGAGTCCAATCTTTCCTAGGCAAGGTTAACTTTGTTAGCCACTTTATTGCAGATTTTGCAAGGATGTTGAGGCCCATCACCCTGATGCTTAAAAAAGAAGTGCATTTTAAATGGACTCCTGATGGAAAGGATGCTTTCGAGAAAATCAAAGAAGCTATTTGTTCAGCTCCTGTGCTGTCCAATCTTGATATGGCCAAAGATTTCATTATGTATGTTTTCTTTGGCCCTTATAGCATTGTCATGGTCTTAACCCAGAAGGAGGTAGAAACAAATGGAGAGCACCGCATAGCTTTCCACTCCAAGACTCTTAAGGAATATGAGGTGAAGTACAAATTCATTGAAAAACAAGCTCTGGCAGTAGTCAAGGGCCTCAAGAAGTTTAGGCATTTCATCACCTGCAACAAGATCACAGTACATGTCGCTCACCCTTCAGTCAGAGAATATATCATGGAGGGCGACATCACTAAGAAGAGAGCTAATTGGATCACCAAAATCTTGGAGTATGATGTTGATGTCAGACCTACCAAGACAGTCCACGTTAGAGGTTTGTGTGAATACTTAGCATAGGATCTCGCACCCCAAGACCCTGAGGTAGCCATAAACGAACACGTCATGGCCATTTCAGAGCTAGTGGAGGCATGTTGGATGGAAGAGCGCAAACATTTTATGAAGACAATAATTTTCCCTAAGGGTTTTCCCCCAGGAAAGACGAGGTTCTATAGGTTACAAAATAGTGGTTTCTGACTGATAGCTGATGTCCTCTTCAAAAGAAATTTTGATGGAGTCCTGCTCCATGGTGTGAATTGAACCCAAGCTGACAAGATTCTTCATGAATTTCATCACAGTTCATCCAGAGGTCACTTCTCGGCACCAACCACCATTATCAAAATCACACGTGCTAGATATTTTTGGTCATCCATGTTCAAGGAGGCACATGCCATGGTGAGAGCATGCAAGGAATGCCAATATTATACTGGCAGGTGCAGGAAAGCAGCAATGCCACTTCAACCCATAGTGTTGGAGGAAACTTTTGCACAATGGGGGCTTGAATTCATAGGGATGATCAATCCCCCAAGCTCGACTGGGCACAAATGGATCTTGACCACTATAGATGATTTCACCTGATGGTCCGAGGTTGTTCCTTTGAAAAATTTGTCTGAGTTTGAAATCTTGGCTTTCTTGGAAGATCTAGTATGTCGTTATGGTCCCCCAAAGACCATAATTTTAGATAATGCACGTGCGTTCATAGGCTCATGACTCACCCAATTATCCCTCAACAAAGGTATTTACCTAAAGACCTCCTCAAACTACTATCCACAAGGAAATGGGCTCGCAGAGTCTACCAATAAGAATCTCATCAGGCTCATCAAGTGGATTGGCTCAGAGCACAAAAAGGATTGGCACCACCATCTAAGGAGTGCACTATGGGCAGACCGGATAATGCCAAAGAAAGTTTTGAAGAACTCCTTGTATAAACTAGTTTACGGGAAGGATGCATTGTTCCCCGTATCCCTGGAGATCCCAGCTCTGCAACTACTTAAGTCTTTTGAAATAAAAAAGAATGACCCTATGGAAGTGAGGTTGGCTGAAATTAAGGAACTAGAGGAAGCAAGGGAAGTAGCATTCACCTCCCTCCAAACACGCCAACAAACCATTAAAAAGTAGTTTGACAACAAAAAAAAATTTCCCCGCAATTCCTACAAGGCGACCTGGTCCTAAAATTCAATGGAAGAGCTGCTAAACCTGACCAGCATGCAAAATTTGATGGGCTATGGGAGGGCCCTTTCCATATAATGAGTTGCAAAGGTCACAACGATTTTGATCTAGAAGATATGCAGGGAGATCTTCTTACAATCCTGGTTAACGATTTCCATTTAAAACCTTTTCATTAACTTAGTGCCTCTTATTGTACATAATGTAATTAGTGCTTTTGTGTGTGCTTTTATTTTATTGCTTTCTCTTTGGGTAAAATTACCAACTCAAAATGTCATTATTAATGAAAGGAAAGAGACACTCAAATATGCGATTACTAAAGAAAAATAAGATTATCATATTTCAAGTATGTATATGAAGATTTAGAATATTGAGAAAGGCCTCCGACCACATTTGTCAAAAATCAAAACATAGAGAAGACAATGCTATCTCTAAGGAATAAGCAGAGGAAGAAGAGTGTGGGCTATGTCATAGTAGAATTGTTTTCATTTTCCTTCTCCTCCATGAGGGAATCATAGTCTTTGGTGTCATCCTCTATGTCCTCCTCTCCTGACCACTCCTGATCGGAAGCAATTCTAGAAGTTTCAGTTGTGATGATGAGGACCAAGTTAGGGAGAACGTCCGAAGTTAGGACCTGTGGAAATATATAGTCCCTAAAGCTAGTATACCAGCCGGGATAGGGATGATCAAAAAAATATTAAGAAGGAATTCAGTGGCAAGCTTTGTCTGTAAGTGATGAGCAGATAGCATCATAGCCCACAGTCCACCGATGAGCGGATACCAAGGCACTTCTTCCCTAGATGTAATGAACCATTGTAGGTCTGTCACTAGAGGTAAACCTCAAAAAGGAATGTAGTAGGCTACAACCTCTTCCAAACCTCTAAGATAGTCTCCAGAGAAGAGAGCTCTTGTAAGCTCAGAGGCCTCGTACCCACCAGTCCCAACATCAAGCAGAGAAGTCATGAAGTGCGAGAAAATGTTTGATTTAACTCGGTAGTGGTCAAAATTATCTATGAAATCCTCTCCGAGCACCCATTTGATGGTGGTGATGATCAGAGGATTCTTCCTCTTCATCATCCTCCATAGACTTTGATCAGAAATGTTGCCAATGAAAGCAACCTATGCCTTACTGCTGACGAGTTAGACAAGAGTATCCATCTTTCAGAAAACCCCATCGTTAAAGCTGGTAATATAAGTAGGAATGTCTGAAAAAGCATATTTATCAAATTTCTCAGCTCCGGGTGATGAATGATGACAATGCCAGTACTCCCAATCTCCAATGCATGAGCCCTTTTGCATAAATTGGCACAAGGGAAATAATACTTGCTGATAGGTTTTCATAAATGGCAAGCTACTAGGTCGGTACCTCGATTGGAATGGACATGTACCTGAGTGCCACACATTTTGTTAAAGGTACATCACTTTTAGAGAGAAATCCCCCTAGGACTACTTCACCTTGTGCCACCCCGGTGGGTGCGAGATTTTCTTAATAAAGGGGAAAAATACTTTGTACAATAAAATTGTCACAAGTGGCTCAACTAACAGTGGGCAGTGCTAGTGCTCTCTTGGTAATCGCAAATGGTGGCATTAGTCCTCCTCATAAGTTTTCTCAACCCTAAAAAATGAGCTGGCATACATGCAAAATGGGTGGCCATTCCTAAGTACTTTTCTTTCGCAATGACCTAGGCATGCCAAGCATTAAAGAGAAGGATCTGCCAGACTTTCTTTCATTCTATCAACTCATCCTTCAGTCAGAGATGGGTAGAGAATTGAGAAATAGTTTTTTCACAAGTAAAAGATAGAAGTTGAAACTACCTCTTCAACCCCTGCTCAGGAAGCATTGTGGGTCGATGTCCTCAGGCCAACTCTCATATGCCTCTCATGCTTTTCTGCCCAAGTTAGAATATCCAAGAACCAAAGCCAAATGAAAGATGGTTACCCAAAATACTGCAACAGTGATAGACCCGTTTGAAGATGTCATGGAACCAGAGCTCCACAAATAGCCGAAGAACCTTAGGGAGGCCGCATACAACATGATGATTCATCATAAAGCAGACCCATTTTCCATGGTAGCCCATTTCTGGCAAAGTGGGACTCCTCAATTTATAGTCCCAATGGTCCGGCATTGTCCAGAGCTTGTGGCGGCAATTCCTAATGTTTTCGACCCCAATTCCTGCTCTACCAGTGGTCTTTCTTTAAGGGTGATTATATCACTAGATGCCATAAAAGACATGATGTGTTGCCCTTTTTTCAAAGAAACAAAGGTCTTCTTAGATGCTACCATGGAGGAATACTAGAACTCAAGAAGAGATGTGGTCTCTTTTTGTAACAGCATCCTGAACTGGAGCTAGTCATCAGGCTCACCAAAGCTAGCCTTGTCTTATAGCGACCTAAAGAATGAGGACCTTAAAGATATTTTGTCCATTCTCACCTAGTTGTGCGGTCATGAAAATGATCAGGAGATTACAGCTGCAATGATGGGTTTCCTTTTTAAATGCTGAAAATAGAAAGAAGGTTTCCATTTCGATTTCTCTGACCTGATAGCCAGCGAAATGGTAAAGAAATTATCAGAGTTCCACAAGCTTCAGCATTTTAGGTTCTCCTCAGTCTTGGTTCACCTACTCTTACATTAGAATGAAGCCTTCTTCAGTTGGTTTATCAAATAGGCTAGCAACGATGAAGCAGGAAATAGAATGCCTATTTTAGTCTGGATGCCTGTTATTTTGTCCTTCTATGATGCTTATCAATTTTTTGATTGTTTCCTAACTCCCACCTTGAAGGATATTGGCCTCATTCCCATTGAGCCACTCTCTCACTTTTCACAAATTCAAATGAACTAAATGTGCAATGAATGACCTCCCTGTGACTAGTTCATAAACAGTGATTTCTCTTTTGTCTGAGTCCATGGTTTCTCTGAGGAACCTTTTCATCTACTTACATACGTCATAGAGAGGACTCTTGCTCTCAAGATAGCTAGCCAATTGGTATGGGTGGAGAAAGCTATCGGGTCCGGGAAACATGACACCTCAATCACCAAGGACAATAAGGCTATTGGTCCCATCACCCTAGTTCATCAGGGTATCATGGGGAACGTCCTAACATCAAAACTGGTGCAGCTTGGGCTGTTGGTGATTGATGATTTTTGGAGATATGACCTAGATGGGTGCCTGTCTCATAGGAAGAATGCAGTTAAACATGAGCTGCAGATTGTAATGGAACAATGCGCTAATCTACAAGTGGATTACCCAAGCTTGTATGTGGGTCTCAACGATTTTTCCATGCTCAAGCATCCCCCTGGTTGAGTTTTTACTCTATTTTACAAAGGTACAACCCCGCAAAGCCCATTCCTCGGGCTATGCATGAGACCATGGTGGCAAACGCTTGGCCATGGAGAAAGTAAGAGGATTTCTGGATCTACCAGTAGGAAATAAATCAGCCCAGAGAAAACATTGGGAATGTTTCTTCGGATGAGCGTTTTGAGCTTGAATGGTGCCAAGAAAAAGGATCTGGTGAGGGAACAGGCAATAGATCGCCACGTGGGTTTTCATCTCCCAAGGTCTCCCAGTAGCGAGAAGTTGAAATTATAAATATTGAAGAGAGGGACAGTGAGCTTAGCACTCTTCCTCCTCTCGACATTTTTGCTCGTAGGCCCCTCTCCCAAACTAGTAAAAGGCAAGCTGAAAAGAAGGTTCAAGAGGACCCTCCCAACAAAAGGTAGTATTTGGGCTCTGAAACAAAAGGTTCATCCTCTCAAGTCCTAGACAAGCCCTCAGATCCTCCAAGGTCGACAACGCATGCAATCCAGGTACTCTTTTCCTCACCATTTTCCTCTTCTCAAGCTAATATTTCTTTTGCTGCCCATGTTACAGATATGCATGCTTAGATTCCCACTACCCTTACCCTAGCGCTAGCCAAAATAGCGGTTGGCCCATTTGATACTTTTTCGCAAGTTTCAGTCCTGCTTCAAGCTCCAGCCTTTGTATCCATAGCTTTTTCCACCAAGATGTTAGAAGTAGCCACCGTCTCACGCAGGCTTGGTTTTGGAGAGTCCACTCCTCCCCCAATTGTTGGAACAACATCTACTGATCCATTCATCTGAGGAGCCTCTCCCTTCATCCCATTATTTTCTCCCATGACATTGTCACATCCTATCCAGACCTCTTTTGACAACCCCATTTTTCAGTTTCCCTTTGCAATTCCCCCTGGTGCTACATTTGCAGGTCAAGCTATTGCCAACCCGGATGCCTACCAATAACAAGTTACTTATTCCAAGACCGTTCGTGTTGGAAAATCATTTAAAAGAAAAGAAAAGGATGGCACTAGGCCAGCCTACCCACACATGCAAACTCATTTCAGTGAAGAGAAGCAGAGTCTGTTCTTTACAACTAGTCTCCCCAAAGTCAACAAATCGGAGTCAGAAATGAGGCCCAGTGATTATGACCTCCATGCTATCGATGTTAACCTTTCGAATGCTACGACGTCTGATAAGGTCAAATTGATGGAGGAAACATTGAAGGCTATCTCTTTGGACTTCATCAAAAAGAGTCATCACTCGGAGAAAATGCAAGTGGAGAATGCTAAACTCTAAGAATCTCTGACCCAACAAAGAAGAGAAGATAAAGCTCTTTGTGTCGAGATCAATTATCTGCAGGGATTGCTGACTTAGGCTAACACTGAAAAGGGAAAGTTATAGTTTGCCCTCAATAATTTGGGTACACAGTTGAAAGGTCAAGAGGCAACCAAAAACGTGGCCTTAAAAGAACTGCAAGAAAGAGATTAAGAAATTCAGCAACTGAAAGCAACTTCTAGGGATGCCATGCAAATTCAGGCACAACTGCATGAGGAAGCCCACCTAAAGGAGGAGTATGCTCAATAACTGGGTGATGCTCAGGTGTTTCTCTCGAAGAGAAAATCAAGGTTTGAAGCAGAGTTGCGTGAAAAGGAAACTAGCCTAGAGCTAACCGAGAAGAAATTGCAAGATGTGGAGGTTCTTTTGTGCTAAGAAAAGGATGGTGTTGCACAACTCTAGCAAGTAATGTAGGATGGAATTGCACGGATCCACGTGCTAGAAAGCCAAGTGATTAGTGAATAAAATAGGTTTAGAGAGCTACAAGGTGAAGTAATGGCAAAAAGCGAGGAGATCTCACGGTTGCTAAACATTCCTCCCCCCGTGGAAATTTCTCGAGACTTTCCCTTATTTTAACAGATTTATATGTTTCTCATTAGGAAAAGGTCAAGCAGTACTGCCCTTCATTGCACCCTATGCTAGGATTCCTTAATAACACACAGTCCCTCCGTGTTGAGGCCAACACCCTCATAAGTAGTTCTATGCTTGTGATCGGTCCTAAGCTCCCAGTGGCCCGGGATCTTGTCCATTTGCTGCACTCTACTAAAGATGAAGAATTAAACAAAAAGGGAATTGTGGACCATCGACAATTGATTAGAAGGATGAATGTTTTTATCAACTAGTATAGGGAAATCATGTAGGCTTCAGAAGCTCTTGCACCTCTACAGTTTTATGTTCCGGACATCAAGTAGCGCATAGAGAGGATAGAACCTTCCTGCAAGGTCTAGGCAATCCTATTTCAGTGGATGAGGTCGAGCATCTTTTACACCCTCTAGCCCAACTCTTTGCTCTCCTAAAGCTAGTCGAGGACAAGCCAGCATCCTTTCCTTTTGACGAAGTGATTTTTCTAGAGCAGCATTTCCAGAATTTAGAAGCACAGGTGTTGCCCTATGAATATGAGTGGTTACAAATACAATAGGTTGTCAACTCGCTCTGCCCTGTTTTACCAGAAGGCCTTGTTTGCAAATCAGAGTTTTTGGGTTCTAAGCTTGCTACAGGTAGAATTCACCTTTTAGTCACCAAGAAATATTAACATTATTTCAAGATCGGTCTGCGGGTGGCATTTTCCTATTTTTTGGTGGCCCTACCTCTTTTTGTTCCTCCCGCTCACATGCATTAGGCGAGATTGTTGTCAGCCCGGTGAGGGTTCTGTGCACTTGCTTCTCTCTTTTTGCTTTTGCAGTAGTGCTGAGCTGCCACATGGCATGGGTTGTTCACATAGTGGCATCTTTCTTGGTCCCTCTACCCATCATTTTTTGATCGCGACTCTTTTTTGTGCGCCTGCAGAGCAGAGCATCGTGGGAATAACAACTTTAGGGGCTAACAACTTTAGTGGTAGTTTGTCTAGTAAATCTGATAGGTGGCCCATGACATGTAAAAAGAAAAGATGGTGGAGTCTGAGTTTGTTAGGAGCCTGAGCCTCTATTTACTTTAGTTTTTTTCCTATTGTGGGAGGTTCAGAACTTTGCAAGGACAATTAAGTTTCTTAGTAGTTTTTTAGCCTTAAAAATTGTTTTATTGTTTTCTAAAGAAGTTAAATCAAACTATGCCTATGACCTTTGTGAGACTTTACTCTTAGTATGCATTAATGGTCTTTTATGTACTTTTCTATTAGGATTTTCAGAGACTTTAGGAATATATATATCTAATATTTTGTCGATTGAACTATGTGTTACACTTGTTATCTGGTAAATGCAATTTAGGTATTTGTTTATGTTACAAAAAGATTTGATTGAATCTTGGTTATGTTTCTAATCCAAACTTGTAGATTGCTCAATGGGCTCAGAAAAATCATGTAGTTGGTTTTTATGTACTCATGTCTTCTTAAAATATGCTCTAGCGCATCACCTTTGTAGCCTAGTTTTTAATATTTTAAAGTGTTTCTTTCTTCTCCTTTCCTCGAAACACCAAGGAAGAGTCAGCTTCTCAATGACGAAGGTCATTCAGTGAACCCTATGCAATTAGTCCCCCCATCACTGAATTTCCCATAAGGTTGTTTGTTTCCGAAGTAAAATTTAGAGTCAACAGTTCCTTATTCGGCACACCCAGTGGGACCTTACTTCTCAAAGATTTAGGCTAGTATATGAGCCATAAACCTATTACTAGTAGCCAAACAGCTTTGAATCCCAGTTTTCTTCCTCCACCCCTAGTTAGTGTTTATCAATCTATTGCCTCTTCAGCCTAGAGCCTCCCTAGCGCTTCTGCAGTTACTCCTATCATAGTAATGGCTCAAATCTCACCTAGAAATTTTATAACATGGGATAATGCAAGTCCTATCATTCCTCTAGTTTTACCCACCACATGGGCCCAAATACCCTCCATTGCACTGAAAGTGGTTCCTAAGTTTACCGGGGAATGTTCTAAAACTCTCGGAGAACACTTGCAAGACATAGCCAATGTTTGCACAATCCATAGTATAATCAAGCAGAACGTAGCTTTGAGACTGCTAGTGGCGTCATTCAATGGAAGAGCTATAGACTGGTACAAATCCCTCGCTCTGAATTCTATTGGCAGTTGGGACCAGCTAGGCGACTATTTTTTCCAATGATTCTCTGACAAAGTAGATAGGTCATCTTTGATGCATCAGTTGATTACAATAAAGAGAGCTCCACAAGAAGCTTCAACAGAGTTCAATCTCCACTTTCATAGGACTTGGGAGTGAATACCTTTATCTACGTGTCCTCCTGCCAATATGGTGTTTGTTTTCTATCTAAAGGCTTTCAACTCCGATATGTCGGTAATGATTCAATCTTTATGCAGTAACACTCTCCCTCAAGCTTTCAACTTAGCCGTCTCCACAGCAAATAACCTAATTGATGCAAGGCAACTATCACCATGGCCGCTTATGCCTATCTTTCTAGATCTATCCAATTAGCCAAATGGCCTAAATATCCCAGAAATGGTTGTTGATAGTTTGTCCACTCCCCAATCTATGTACGCTTATCTCGGACCCCTACAAACAAATCTGCCCCCCCCCCCCTCATCTTTAGCTTTAGAGGTTAGTGACATGAAAAACTTGCTAAGGTCTTTTTCTAATGAAATAGTCAATCTAAAGAGATCTCAAATACCATAAACCAGACCCCCTTTCCAGCAAAACTACCAATTTAATAGGCCTACTTATCAAAAAAACCAGTACTCGAATAATCGAGTTGCTCTGAATCAATCAGTTGGTCAGATAGTTCTCATGCCCAATCCGTTGCAAATAGCCTACCCTAGCACTGGTAAAGAGTTGACAGTAGGACAACATAATCTGGCAAATGATACCAACTCTTGGTGTTTTCCATGTAATAGGGAACACACTCTAAAAAATTGTCCGAGAGGCAATCTACAACAAAAGCTTGTAGAGTAGCGTTGCCAAGGCATGGCAACTGATGACTCGACCTATGCGGCCCCTGGTATGGATAATGCTTCCTTTATTGCACAAATGCAGGGCATGTCAATTGAGCAAGAAGCAGAAATAGCCCTAGATCATGCACTTTTCTCTTGGATGGATGGAGAAGATATTGTGATGACTAATGATGCAACATCGTCAGGCTCAAGGGCTCCTCAAGTGCAATCAGATTACAATCTCAAATCGAAGAGGCATTTAACGGGAGAAAATGTAAACGTGCCAGGGAAGTCCTCCCTCGATAATGCTCCCGAACAACCCACAGCCGCTGTTACTTATCCAAGGAAATATTTCATTCCTTATAAGCCCAGAGAGACAAAGGTGTTGCTGCCATCATTATTGGACATAGTGGAGTAGTTAAGGAAAGCCCTGGCTCACATATCTTTATGGGATCTTCTCGCTATCCCAGAGAAAAGTAGTCATTTGAGGGAAGCCTTGTCGGAGGAGGTTACCCCCCCAATAGGAAGGCCGCTACTTCTATTCTGATGAGTGGGAAAGCTTCTTAGTGCCCCGCAGATGGATCATATTCAGAAAAAGTGTTGACAAATCAAGACGTTTCACCGAAATATCAATCAAAAGGTAAGATTAAGCCCAAACCTTTTTATTTGACCCTCATAGTAGGGTATAAGCTACTACATAACTCTATGATAGATTCTCGTACCAGCACTACCGTCATGCCTAAGAAAATCACTGACGTTTTAAATATTAAGTATGAGCCATTAAATCATGGTGTCATGCAATTAGATAGGAATAAGGTACAAACTTTGGGCCTCATTACAAGCCTCCCGCTAACATTGTTCACATGTCCTAGCATCACAGTGTCCCAAAAAGTAGTGGTTATTGTATTCCCCCTATTTTTGGTCTTTACCTCTCTAGAGATTTTATTGCCAAGATAGGAGGTTACCTATCCTTGGACTAGTCCCACCTTATCCTCCATACCATACGGGTTACACATCTAACCATACGGGTTAGGCATCTATCCATATGGGACAGGAGGTTTCATCTATCCAATCCAAGATAGGAATCTATTCATAAGAATAGGATATGCTCTGGCTAGAGACTTTAGGCTCATCGGGACCATCCGGGGCCTAAGACACTCTCTAAAGACTACACTCTCCTACTAGGAGTGCACCAAGGTCACCATCCTTAGGAGTATAAAAATAATTACATAAACAAGCTTGAGTTCTGCCTCAGAATTTGGATTTATTGACAAGTCGCTATTTGGGTCCATCTTACTTTTTGCCTTTTGTGACCTTGTGACGGGCATTTAAGACTTCTATATGAGGATGTTTTTTAGAACCTTATGCAAGATGACACTAATGCAAGACTCTAGACCTAAATATGGAATATGCAACACTAAATCACATTCTCTATTGAGAAATTTGATGTAAGACTTCTTGAGTGTTTCAATATTTTTGTAATGCAACTTTTTCATCCTCTTCTCTAAGATGGTTTGCCTCAATTTCTCTATCAATTCTATGGGCCAATTTTATACTCTATATTTAGTTCATACTCGACTTATATATTGAGGTGCGTTTCTATTTAATTGCCTAGCCAAGTTACATAAACTATCAAGGATTTCTTGTTGACCACCATTTGGCACTAGATTAGGTTGCTCGAAGGGGAGAAAACCATCACCTGGGAGACCCATTAAGATGCATGTTGTGACTTTCTAGGATGATTATGCAACCGATGATGAACTAAGGCAGACGTATATGAAGTCTAGCCAAGGACGTATATGAGGATGATAATAAGGACATAAATAGAGATTATGCATCTTCTAAGGATTTAAATGAGGACTATGCAAGGACTTAGGATGATAATAAGGATGTAAATGAGGACTATGCAAGGACTATGAAAGTAATAAGGATGATAATAAGGACGTAAATGAGGGATATGTAAGGACTAAGGATGATAATAAGGACGTAAATAAGGATGTAAATGAGGACTATGCAAGGACTAAGGGTGATAATAAGGATGTAAATGAGGACTATGAAAGGACTACCTATGGTCACAAGTATGTAAAACCTTAAGTTTGCAGGACTGTTTGACATTTCAAAATGGACTTTGTTTCTAGTAATTTTGTGTCTAGCATAAGTTTGTTGTTTTCCAAGTCTAAGAATAATTGTTTGGGGTAGGTATAGCTGACTGAAATTGTTTTCAAACAAACTCTAAGAATTCAGAGATATGCAAGGTAGGGCCTGAAATAGCCCAATACTGACTCAATACTGGTCTAACACAACAATACATATAAAAGCACAGAAGACAATATTAGGTTGGAAATTGAAAACCATTCAAATGAGGCCCTTATGAAATACTGAAACAAGATGAACAACTAGAGAGTCTAGCAGCACTGGCTCCACTCCACGACACAAACTTCTCGAGCATTCCATTCTCTCTTTCCCCGAAGATCTGAAGATCTTATCACCGAGGGATTTTTGTCTCACAATTCAAGGTACATGAAGGGAATCTATGGGTTATGATTTGCACTCTCGGAATCACTAAATGTAGGATTTGGGCTACTAATTTGGTTCTTATTGTAAAATTTTGAGGGTTCTCGATCCAATGATGGATTCTTAGAGCAAGCCACTTAAGACTTTAGTTGAACTTATCGGTGCAGGGAAGGCCCCCACATACATTGAATTCACTCAACACTCTAGCCATCTGACTAGTATATTTATATAGCGGCTTGAAAAACCCGCTCAAGAGTACACTCAGAGAGATGATATCCCCAACACATCCCAATTTGAAGTACCTCTATGAGGTGATGAAATCCCCAGTCAAAGATACCCCTCACTACTTGAAATAAAATAAAATTGGGTGTTGTTTTCACCTTCTCCCTTTCTCCCAAGACCCCGAAGGTGGGTGGAAAGGTAGTTAATGCAATAGTAGGTCCACCCCAAATACAATAAAAGATTATTTCCCTTAAGAAAATGAAATGTGAGTTAATCTATTGGGCAATTTGATTCACATTTGTTTTAAAAACCCGAATTTAGGTGTTAGATACACTTGTGCATGTCAATTTTAACCATTGTAAATTTTAAGCCCAAAACTGAAGTGTAATACATGCTTGTCCATTTTAACCATTATTTATTTTAAGCCCAAAAATGATGTGTGATACATGCATGTCCATTTGAACCATTGTTAATTTCAAGCCAAAAAATGAAGTGTGATACATGCACGTCCATTTTAACCATTGTTAATTTTAAGCCCAAAAAATGAAGTGTGAAAGCATGAGTTTTTATGATTCAATAATAATTTGATCCTCTATAAATTTGCCATAGGCTACAAATAGATGATTAGTAATCCAATAAAATCCACATAAAATAGAGAAATAAACTATGACAAAATGAATGCCTGGTGATACCTAAGTGATTGCGTGATCCTGTATGGCCAATTGCGTGATCCTGTATGGCCAATTACGTGATCCTGTATGGCTGATTGCGTAATTCTATCAGATGAATTGCGTAATTATGACAGAGCAATTGCGTGATCCTAACAGAGTGATTGCATGATCCACAAATAGACCAAACAAAAAATAAAAAATAAAGATAATTCTGATCTGGAACCTACAAAACAGATTGTGATGCTCTAGCAAGATCTTTCATCATCCATTCTTTATTAATCAGATCATATTTCACCCTATATGAGAGAACTAGGCTATTGTATATGTTGATGGTTGGATGGTCCTCTAGATCTTGTATCTTCTTTTCTGCTTTGAGGATTTGCTGATAGCATCTGGCTTGTCTTCTTTGCTCCTTCGTCATCCTCACACCTAAAATTTTGAATTGTAACTTACATGCTATAAAATGTCATAATTAAGCATGCAATAAAAATAAACCGTATTCAAATTTATCTAATTTCATATAGAATTTGATAAAACAAAGAGCATAAAATATAGAAGCACAAAATAAACAGAACAACAATATTCCTAACAAATGTGTGATCCTAACATAGTGATTGTGTGATCCTGTAAGGGCTTTTGCATGATGGGTTCCACACAAATGCTTGACCTTGTCTGCTCGATTGCATAACCATGTCTATATGATTGTGTGATGATGAAATCCACTTTGGAATCCATACAAAACTTGCAAAAAATGAAAAAATCCATATAGCCTGCAAAAATCACACATAAAACAAAGAACATTAATTAGTTGTTGTTCACGTCGGGTTCACCAAAATATCGTACTTAAAATTCATCTATCAAATCCATTAGAAATAGAGGGAAATCACGAATCCCTATCTAATCAAAGAATTCTAAATAAACCAATGAAATAATACAATCAATCAAAATAGGAATGTAAAATAATCAATTAAAACTCCCTATTCCATGATCGCATATAGCTTCCATTGTTCTTCTCTTCTTTGTGGTATGATCGCTCTTAGATATTGCATTAGCAATCTATAATTGACACAAAGATTCGAAGTTTGTGATTCTGAGTAATTGTCCAAGATTCAGAGGAGGATTGAAAATGGAGATTGAATGCTCAATTTATAGATTATTAGAGAGGATTGATTGAAAGGTGGAACAAATTGATCAAGAGGTAGAACTCAGGTGAGCTCACATGTTGATTGATAGTTGAACTATTGATTTGGAGGTGAAACATAATTGATTGAATAGATTAAATCAGTTAACTAATTGAGAAAAATGCTAATTGAAAGATGAAAAAGAATGATTGGAGGATAATTAACTGATGACAAAGAAATCTTTATTTAGGAAAACCTAACTAGAAGATAGAAAAAGAATGATTGGAGAGAATGAAAGAAATGATGTAATTAATCAATTAATTGAAATAATCAATTAAAATAGATGGAATAGTTAACTGATTGAAAGCTTTTTGAATGCTTTTTGGAAACAAAGCAAAGTAGAAGATAGAAATAGAGATTAGAAAAGATAATTAATTTAATTAATTAATTGATTGAATTAATTAATTTAGCATGTGATTGCACTTTGACTTTGATTTTCAATTTAATCTTTGCATGAGAATTAATTCAAATTTTTAATTTATTTTAGATTCAATTAATGATTTGAATATATTTAGAACTTGACTTTGGAATTCAATTTGATTTTTGAAATCATGCGCATGTATTTAAAATTAAAAGAAATTGGAAGAATTTGAATGAAATTAGAAGAATAAATTAGTTAATTAAACAATTTAAAGAAACTATTTAATTATTTAGAAATTGAATTTAATTAAATAATAAAGATTATTTAAATTAAAGGATTAAAATCACAATTAATTAAATTATAAATATTTAATTAATATTTAGAAAAGGGTTGAATGATTAATTGAATAGAGATAGAAATTGAGAATTAATTTATTTAAATAAAAAAGATTATTTAAATTGAGGATTAAAAATCACAATTAATTAAATAATAAATATTTAATTAATATTATAAAATGGTTCAAATGATTCACGATGATAGAATTGGAAAACGGAATAATTAGTAAGACGATGAGGAAATATGAAATAGAAGAATAAGATTAATCAACTTAATTAAATAATTAAAAAAATATTAATTAGAGGAATAATTAGTACATGATTAATGAGACATTTTTAGGTGTCTACAATAATATTGTGAGATAATGAAGAATAATAGGATAATAAGACATTATTTAATTTGGATCCACTTGATAATGATTGGAAAATGGAGATTAAATAAGAGGACATTTTAGTGGAACTTTTTTATGTGTCTGCACTAAGGTTCAATTTGGTTTTTTTTTAGTGTTAGGGTATAAGTTGATTTACTATTTGGTTGAATGTTTAAATAGGTTTAGAGTTAAAGTATTCAATTTGGTTTAGTGTTAAATGAGTGGGATTTAATTTCATTAAAGATAAGAGATTCAAAAGACATCTACTATTAATCAAGGTTAGGATAGGTTACTTAGGTTCAATCAAGATTCGAGTGGGATTATATTTTAATTAGTTAGAGTTACAATACAATTAGTTAAGAGTTTGTGAAGGGTTAAAATTTAATGTAGGTTATGATAATGGTTGTGGTTTGGATTTGACTTATGCTTATGCTTCTAGTGTTAGAATCAAGAGTTCAATGAAGGTTGGTCTTGGAAATTATTTTTACATAGGATTGCAATTAAATTTCAGTTAGGGTTAAGGTTCATTTCAAGTTAAGATTAGTGTTGTGTTTGTGAATGGTTAATATTTAATTTAGGTTATAATAATGGTTGGTGTTTGGCTTTGCCTTATGCTTATGGTTATAAGGTTAGAGTTAAGAGCTCAATAAACATTAGGCTTGTAATTTATGTTTACATCTAGGGTTACAATTAAATTTTACTTAGGTTAACTTAAGCTAGAGTTACTTGATTAGTGTTGAGTTTGTGAAAGGTAAAAAATTTAATTCAGGTTATGATGATGGTTGAGGTTTGGCTTTGGCTTATGCTTGTGGTTCTAGGATTAGGGTTAAGAGTTCAATAAAGGTTAGGCTTGGAATTTATGTTTGCATAGAGTTACAATTAAATTTCACTTAGGGTTAAGTTCACTTGAAGTAAAGATTAGTATTGAATTTGTGAAGAGATAAAATTTAATTTAGGTTATGATAAAGGTTGTGGTTTGGCTTTGGTTTAAGATTTAGGTTTACCTGAGGTTACAACTAAATTTCACTTAGATTTAACATTCAATTGGAGTTAAGATTAGCATTCATTTTCCTTTTATATGATGACTAATTCTATTTCCATAAATGTTATTTAAGTTAAGTTTTTTTGTTTTCAGTTAATTTATTTTACATATAATAAAAATACTTACATATAATGCTTATTTTCTATCTTAAATTTTCACTAAAAGTATATTTATTTATTTAATAAATTTGTAAAATTCATAAGATTGTTATTGTATAGAAGTTAATCTATGAATTAATGTAAAACAATTTTAATTTTTCATGCAAAATTTTAAACTTGAGTTGTAAATATTGAATTTAATAAATCTTATATATCCATTTAAAAATATTAAAAATATATCTAATATTAATAAATCACCTTTTTCCATTTCTCTTTATCACTTTATCATCAATAATTATTTAAATGTTTCTTCAAATTAATTTAATATTTAAATTTATCTACACATAATTATTATATTATATTGCCATAATGAGATTAATGTCAATATTATTCAAATTATTAAATAATAAATGTTAAAACATTATTAATAACTTAAAATTAACCAAGTTATTATTAATGATATATTAATAATATTAGCATCTTATTAAGTTAATAAAAAATTAATGAACCTATAAATTCATAAAGATATATTTATTCTATTTATGAACAATATCTAACCACTGCATTGATATTTATTTTAAAAAAAGAAAATAAATAAAATTACAATTTTTTTAAATTTTAAATTTGAAATATAAAAATTTAACCTACAAAAGTCTTGCTCTCTAATATTATTAAATACATTTTAGTCTACCCATTTTTTTGTTTCCAAAGTAGGATTTCTTCAATTTTCTTGAGTTGTCATTAGCTATGGACTAAAGTTTGTCATAATATTAATTAAAATGAAACAAAATTTGTCTATTCTAGAAGAAGAACGATATTTTGGAGATGATTTCTCTGTAATCACTAATATTTCATTTTTTTTCTCTTCCTTAAATTAGTTTGGTTCTTCACCATTACATTTACATATCTCAAAGAAAAAACTCTAAATAATATGATATTATAGAAAAAGTTTTTATTAGTACTTGTCTTTAGGCTATTGCAATTGCCATCAGTTTTTTGTTAACTCATTATTACTCGATTGTTTCTCCACCAATTAGAAGTACGATTTTTTTTTGTTTTCATATTTTTTTTAATTTTGTCTATAAGAATATATTTATATTTAATTAATATTAGGTATATTTTTTAAATTATTATTACTATTACAATTATGGTGAAATTAGTATTCAATTAGGGTTGTTTTTCATTATATCAACCCTAATCTTTACCCAAGCTTTCTCCTAGAATAGTAAATTTAATCATATATAGTAGTCTTGAATTCCTTAAAAAATTGTTGATGATTTTATTTCAATTTAGTGATCCAATTTAAGATTGTATTAATTTAATTATAAGAATCTTATTAATATAATGTATGGTAATTGGTTTATCATTTCTAAATTTGATCATATAAACATTTATTTCATCAAATTCATGATTTTTAAGTTTCTAAATTATAGATATTATTTTCCTCCAATCTAATTGGTTTGAAATTGTTTAAATTCTCTTATCAAATTTATTTTACACATCCACCAAACAAATATTTAACAAATTATTTAAAAAAATATTTAACAAATTATTTAGACTCTACATTTAAATCTTTTAAATCTTTATATAAACAAATAGATGTATATATAATATTACGTCTATATAAATTAAGAATATTATTTTAATTATCTCATGTAATAAATTAATAATTAAAAACAATATAATAATGGTACAACATGAGTTGGCCTAGTGGTGGAGAACTTGTGTTTGTTAGGGTTTCAAGCAGATCTGAAGCAAATATGAACTAACAATTATATGCAAATTTAAATACAAAAGATAAAGAAATAAAACATGACACAGATAACACAGAGATTTAACGTGGTTCACCCAGAATGGGTTACGTCCACCATACACAACTATCCAATCTTTCTTATTATCTAGCAAAAATAGTACATCAACCTTACAATGCCTTAAGCATCCCAGCCGCTTATAACATGCATTTTTAGGGCAACAAACAAAATTGGCCTTTTTAGGGTTTTATTACAATGTCGGTTTTTATCAACGAAAAATGGCAAAAAAATTTTTCTCAGGGTGGTGTGCTGAGTGTATAGTACTTTGCTGATCAGTTGCCACATTTCAACAATCTCCCACTTGGAGACTGATCAGGCTCCACATCGAACAATCTCCCACTTGGAGACTGATACTACATGACACCACTGTACATGCAACATCTGCTGGATAAAACACTGGACTTGACTGGTATAAATTCTACAATTATCAATCAAGAAGACCAACAAAAACTGATGAAGAAATCAGCTTCTCCTATGGAACTTCCTTTGTGAACATATCAGCAGGATTCTCACTTGTGTGAATCTTCTCAAGTCATAACTGACCCTCCTCCAAAACAGTCCGGATGAAGTGGTACCTGAGCTGAATGTGCTTTGTCCTTGAATGAAAAGCATAGTTCTTTGCAAGATGAATGGAACTCTGGATATCAATATACAATGGGCTATCCTCTTATGTCTGACCCAATTCCTTCAGAAAACATTGCAACCAAATCATCTCCTTGTTGGCTTCTGTAGCAGCAACATACTCAGCTTCAGTAGTTGAAAGTGCAACAACCTTTTGAAGCCTAGAAATCCAACTGACTGCAGATCCCCCTATAGTAAAAACATACCTTGTAGTACTCCTCCGTGATTCAATATCACCCACCAGATCAGAGTCAACAAATCCACTCAGAGCAGCATTAGATCCTTTGAAACATAATGCCTTCATAATAGTCCCTTTCAAATACCGAAGAATCCATTTCACAGCATTCCAATGCTCCATACTCGGATTACTCATAAACTTGCTCACAACTCCCACTACATGTGCAATATCTGGCCTTGTGCATACCATTGCATACATCAGACTGCCAACAAATAATGAATACGAGATGTTAGACATTTTATTAACCTCTTCTTGTGCCTTTGGGCACATCTCCTTAGTCAATTTGAAATGACTAGCCAAAGGTGTACTAACTGCTTTTGCATCCTGCATGTTAAATCTTTTCAAAACCTTCTTTATATACTCATTTTGGGACAAATTCAAGGTTCTATTTTTCCTGTCCTATGTAATCCTCATATCGAGAATTCGCTTAGCTGCACCCAAATCCTTCATAGCAAATGACCTGGCTAATTTCTGTTTAAGATCATTTATATGTTGCATGTTAGACCCAGCAACAAGCATGTCATCAACATAAAGCAACAGGATAATATAATTGCCATTATCAAATCTCTTAAAATATACACAATGATCAGAATGACATCTATGATAACCGTGTTCAGCCATGAAACTATCAAATTTTAAATACCATTGTCGGGGTGCTTGCTTTAGGCCATACAGACTTTTCTTCAACCTGCACACCAAGTTCTCCTTACCTTTGACCTCATATCCCTGTGGTTGCAACATGTAAATTTCCTCCTCCAGATCTCCATGGAGAAAATATATTTTGACATCTAATTGTTCAAGATGTAAATCATTTGCAACCACAAGACTAAGTATAGTTCTAATTGAAGTCATTTTTACAACTAGAGAAAATATTTCATCATAATCTATACCCTTTTTTTGTGAAAAACCTTTTACCACAAGTCTGGCCTTATATCTTTTCTGACCTCCTTCTTGCTCCTTTAGTTGATAAACCCATTTGTTAGGCAAGGCTCTTTTTTCTACAGGTAAAGGGACTAAGTCCCAAGTCTTATTTTTCATCAAGGAGTCCATCTCCTCTTTCATGCCTAGCTGCCATTGTTGTTTGGCATCCACCTGCATTGCTTCTTCATATTCTTCTAGTTCACCAGAATCCATTAATAAAATAGAATACAACAAAGGAGAAAATATTTAAGGGGGTCTACTTGTCCTCATAGAACATCTAACACTTGCAGCAGTTTGTGGGACAATCTGTTGTTGCTGAGCATTAGGTACCTATGGCATTTCATTTTCAGGAATCTCATCCAACACCACATATTCTTGTTTGTCCTGTTCATGTTTCTTTTCCTGCATCTGTTCTTTATACATAACCTTCTCATTGAATATAACATCTCTACTTCTAATTATTTTCTTATTTTCAAAATCCCATAACCGATAGCCATATTCATCTATCCTATATCCAATGAAGGTACATTTCTAAAATTTAGCATCAAGCTTGGTTCTATTTTCTTTATCAATATGGACAAAAGCTTCGCAACCAAAAGTTTTTAGAAAAGAATAATTTACCTTTTTACCAGTCCATGCCTCCTTTGGAGTACCACCATCCAAAGAGGTTGAAGGTCCTCTATTTATCAAATAGACAACAGTATGTATAGCATCTGCCCAAAAATGTAAGGGCAATCCAGCATGTAATCTCATGCTCCTCGCACATTCCATAATAGTCCTATTCATTCTCTCTGACACACCATTTTCCTATGGAGTTCCTGGAACTATCTTCTGCTTTTGAATCCCATTTAAGGAATAGTAATATTCAAATACTTTGCTGCAATACTCACCTCCATTATCCGATTTGAGACACTTCAACTTTTTCCCTGTCTCATTCTCAACCAAAGCTTTCCATTTCTTAAAAGTTTCAAAAACATCTGATTTTTGTTTTAGGAAATATACCATGTTTTTTTGGTTGAGTCATCAATAAAAATAACATAATAACAAGAGCCACCAAGAGATGATGCCTGAGTCGGTCCCCATACATCTGAATGTACAAGCTCTAACTTCTCACTCTTCTTCTCTTTCCCAACCTTGAGAAATCTGACTCTTTTCTGTTTACCATAAACAAAGTTTTCACAAAACTCTAAATCAATCTTCTTAAGTCCTGGCAATAGATTTTTGGAGTGAAGGATTTTCATCCCTTTCTCACTCATGTGCCCAAGCCTATGGTGCCACATTATCGAATCTGTTCTTGCAACATTTATTGTTGTTGTCCCTGCAGTAACATTTATTTTCAAATGGTCATTAAATGAAATTTTAAACATTATTAAATTATTTTATTCATTATATTACCTACCCTTTAAACCCAAAATTAGCCTATTTTAGGCCTAATTGCCAATTTTGACAATTTTACAACTTTTGATCTTTTCATTACATTTTATATCATTTATTGGCTCTAATGGCCACATTACATTGATTCAAGACCTTAAAGGTACTATTTGAATCCTTTAGTCATTGAATCCTCAATAGGGCCTATCAGTGACCTTAGTGTACCTTGTCTTCATAGGTCTTGATAGGTGCTTCTGCACCAATAAATAGTTTCTTGGGAGAAAGAGAAGAGTAAATGGCTGGCTATATTGAAGCAAATGAGAGATACTCAAAGATATGGAGTGTTGAACTTCCTAGCTGAAAAGCTAGCGCACAACCTTGATGATAATGTACTCTTCATCTAGAAAGAGAATTTGAGTGGAGAAACTCAATTATTGAGCAAGGACATGAGGAATCCCTCAAGCTTCTAAAACAATTGAAATAATTGACCAACACTATGCAAAAATACATGAAATTCATAGATCTGCAACTTCTAAAAGAGGATAAGAAGACACTTGAGGACTCACTAGATATGATCCAAGTTTTCAAAGAATGAGTACACCAAATTCAAGAAGCAAAGTCCCTGACAATTGAAGATTTCTCAAAGATTGCAAGAATTGAATCTATGTTGGTTGTCTATTTCGATCAGCTTGAAATGCATAAGGGTAAGGTCTTACAGATAAGAAAAAAGAAAGAGGTATGGAAGCAGTGAATCCTACATAATGGCCTCCCACATTATCAACTCATTTTGAACTTTTCTTCAGCTCAACTAGAATGGAGGAACATTCAAAGGACCCCCACATCGCAAGACAAATAGGTTCAAGCCATGTCATCTATAGGAGTCTAATCGTGCCTCTGTTTCTGGCAGCTTATGCTACTTTTCTAGTTTAGTTATTTATTTTTCAATTTTAAAACTAAACTTCTTTAACTCTCAAGTAGAGTTAATCATTTGACTCAAGTTTTATTTGTAATAGACTATCATAGCCTGGCGGCTATTTATATGGTTCTAGAAGTCTTTTTAAAGGTCCAAAAAACTTTTATTTAGAGCAACAGACTTAAATTTTCTTTGGATTTTCACTTTAAACATTTCTTGTACATGAATGGAATGATATTTTCAAACGATATTCAAATTTGTGTATTTGAAAGATATAGAAATCTTCATTTGGATGTATGCTTATGTGTGGAATACTTTATTTCATTGATTCTATTTTTGTTAAAAAAAGGTGTTACATTTTTGTTTAAATTACTCTGATCCCCCTTGTCCTGTGAGGCATGAGTGAGAATTGATCAGCATTTATGATACATTGATCATTTTGGATGGAATAAATTTTTATATTGAATGGATATGTGCAGGAGTAAATTCTATGATCTTTACATTTATTGATAATCATCTTGTAGAATTCTTTCGTGTTGACAAATGAATGTGAAAGCCTTTCTCACTTTCTAGTGAAAAGTGTGTTTGTTTTTGAGTTATATGCATTAAAATTTATTGAATATCTTACGAGCTTCTGCACTCTTATGTAGAGGGTAAACCTAAACTCAGTTCACCCAACTATTGGTTTATTTTCTTTTTCATGAAGGGTATGCACAAGTCATCATTTTAAAAATTTATTAAAAATCAAAGAAAAGGCAAATCTATTAATTGATAGTTTTTTGCTGACTCTGCTTGGGAGTCGAATAATAAGATTGGTTGCCTCATTATAGGATACAAATAATTATATTGACAATGTTGAAGAGTCTATTTGGTGTCAATAATATTTTGCATTGTAAATAGGCTAGAGCCAAGAAGATATACTAGGTCTTAGAGGCGTGAAGGAATAGTTGACTCTGTTTTTCAAGAATTATAAAACCTAAATCTTCAGCCATCCTTTTCACCTAAGAGACAAGAAAGAAGTAGACCTCCTTCTCCATCTCCTTTACTCCTTGTATCCTCAGTTTTTCAAGCCCTAACCTTGCATGGTGTTGCCTTACCTAGTGTAATCAATCCAATGCCTCTCAATATCATTCTTCCAATGGTAGCCAACAATCCTTGTGGGGGGCACAATAGGTCTGTTGAATCTAGGTAAAAATTTGAATGCTTTACCCAAAGGAGTGAGAGATCACTTGCCTAAGTTTAGTGGTGATGGGAAGGTCATAGTTGATGAACATTTGAATGCATTTAATGTTGCATGTGGTGTAATAGTTGTCCAACATGAAGATGTTGCAGTAAGGTTGTTTGTACAAACATTAACTGGAATCGCTATAGATTGGTTTTATCATTTTCCAAATAGTGTAATAACAAACTGGAAAGATTTAAAAACTATGTTTGAAGCTAGGTTCAAAGTATTAGAGGATGACCATTCCTTTTTAGCTCAGTTAGCTCAATTGAAAAAGGAAATCCCTGAACCTATGAGATATTTCATGGCTAAATTTGATAAAATAGTTCATAAGATTCCTATGAATCAAAAACCTTTAGATGATAACTTAAAATGTTTTTAATAAATTATATGGCCATAAAGGTAAGTTTCTTCATTCACAGATAAAGAGTTGCAACTTTGAGTGATATTAAAATGCTTGTTTCTGAATTAGAGGATGACTTGATCATTGCAGGAAAATGGAAGAGAGAAGTACAAGCGGCCAATGTGCAACCCTCTACTTCTTCAGACCCTGTAATTCAAAGACTAATGAATGATGTAATAACACTCAAAATATAGTTGCCTAAGGCTAGTACATCTCATTCACAGCCTTACCAAGATGTACCAAGGAGGACTACAAATCAGTCTATGGGAACTGGGAATAAAGCCCTACAACTGCCCTCGACCCAACAAAGATTGGGAATTGAAGCTCCACCACTAAAGGGGAATATGTGTTTTTTTCATCTCATTGATGATAATGATGGTAATTCTTGTCTAGAGATGGTATGTTATGCTCAGCTGATTGGTTCTAAGGAGGTTTCAAATGAACTAAGTGAAGAACAATCTTCTAGGCAACCTAGAGACTCTGAAATCCACTTCCTGGAGTAGGAGTTAGATTCAGAAAGAGGAGGTGATATATTGGTTACCTTGGAAAATCCTTCCTATTTTGTATTGACTAGAAATAAACAAAATGTAAAACCTTAGGGTGTTGCCTCATCTTCTATTGTCAATCTTAAAGATAAGGACATTATTTCTAGCCTTCATAATAATGATTATAAACCTCAAGAACCCCATTTATTGAAATCCATAGATACTGAAGGTTCATTTGATATTGTAGAGTTTTGTAAATCTTCTCGAATTCAAATTACACCAGCTGAATACCTTAAATTAAATCCCAAAGAACTAGATATGCTAGTTAAGTTTGTAAAAGGAAATAATGAGTTACAAGCTAACGTGGTACAATAGTCATTTAATGCTACATTGTCTTCTCAAGGTGATGTATCAACCCATCCTGTTATTCATGAAGTTATCCCTAAAATAATATCCCATCAAACTACTGATACATTATCTATTCTTAAATCAAATCCTGAGCCTTTTCACATATCTTTGTTTATAAATGGTCACAAATTAAACAACTATATTATAGACTCGGGTGCCTCAGATAGTATCATGCCATCTGTGTAGGTCCCAGGGAGAACTAAGAGGTGGGGGGGGTGAATCAATTGTCTAATAAATTCACACCAAAATCTCATCAACCAACTTAATGCTTAGTACCTGTAAGATAGTTAAGTATGTCAATAAACAATGTTAATAGAAAATTGCTATATCGATAAGAATTAATGCATGAAACATAAATATGAAGTCATCCACAACACATGACACAAATATTTGTATGTGGAAACCCTGTAAGGGGAAAAACCATGGTGGGAAACCTTACCCACAATCAGATGATACTACTGCAGATAGTAAGTGTACAAAAAGGGGTTTGCACATGCAGAAAGGCCAACAGCCTAGAGCTCACTACTCAATCACAATGGGACTCACACTGACTACAGTTGGATGGTTAGATCCAATGAGAATGTACTGCACAAAATAGCATCTTCATATGCTAGATTCGGTACGAGTGTAATGCTGATCTACTTCTACAAAAACCTAACTTCACCTTCAAATGATGTCTTCATGTATATCTCTGCTTGATCTCGCATATATCCTTCCTTAAATATTTTTCGCATTCCTCACCTGATCTTACAAATAAGATCTTACATTTATACCATACCCTAAGACCAATTTTAGTAGGTCAGCTCAATAAGATATTACAATAAAAATTTTACAAATAATACAATATCTGGTGCAATAACCCATTGAACATGTTGGCTTAATGCATTTACAATAATAATAAATCATCTCCATAGCGTGCCATGCTGATCTAGAAAAGATAAACCTACCAGTGTAACCCTAGATAACCTGGACCTATTTGTCGGTAAAAGCAAATATGCAAATAAGAATATGCCAATGATTATTACTTCAAAGAAAGGTGTCCACATGATGTCTTCGACATTACAAGGTGTCTTCCATGTCAATGTAGGTACCGGTGAACATTATATCCTGTCGGTTAACCATATACTGGTGACTATTTTGAATAGTTTACTGATTGCCAGTGAATGTTGCTGGATCTCCAAAGTAGGTGTATTTAGTAGGTGTTGACATCAATGACAAAACCATACCAAAATACCAACAATCTCCCCCTTTGGAATTGATGGCAACCCAAGATGGAAAAACCATCAAAGTGCCAAAATAGAAATGCCAAGTATAGAAACCAATTCTCCCCCTGGGAGTAATTATACCAAACTCTCATACCAATCTCTCCTCAAAAAGATAATGCATTTTTCAAATTATCTTTCCTTAATGTTTTTCCATATATCTCTCTCCCTTTGACATCAAATGCCGAAGTCACAAAAGGTCAATTTCATACAAAATACTAATCAATTCAATAAACCAACTACTCCCCCTAAGAAGTAGCTTCCTCATCAAATACCAAAATAAAAGATTTGTCCATTTAATTCTGCTGGTTGATGACAGTCATCAACTGTCTAAGTCTCTACCGGTGGAGGTAGGACTTCGAGCTGATCTCTGAGATACTCAAAAGTTTCCTTAGGCAAAGGTTTTGTAAAAATATCTGCAAGCTGTTCTTTAGTATTCACATAAACTAGTTTTATTTCCTTTTCTTCAACTTTTTCCCTTAGAAAATTTAGTTTCATAGAAACATGTTTTGTTTTAGCATGTAATACTGGATTCTTTCATATATCAATTGTTGTAGTGTTATCACAATATATAGTAATAGGTTCCTTGCATTTTACCTTTATGTCTTTCAACATTTGCTTAAGCCAAAGTACTTGTGTATAGTTTGTTGCCTTTGTAACATATTTTGATTCTGCTGTTGATGAAGATGTACAACTTTGTTTCTTACTTAACCAAGAAACTAATCTCTTTCCAAGAAAGAATGCTCCTCCAGTGGTGATTTTTCTATCATCCACATCTCCTACCCAATTTGCATCTGTGTATGCATATAGATCAAAATTTTCATCTTTAGGATACCATAATCGAAGATTTGTTGTGGCTTTTAAGTACCGGAAAATCCTTTTTACTGCTGATTCATGTTTTTCCCTAGGATTACTCTGAAATCTAGAAACTATACATACTGCACTCATAATATCAGGTCTGGTTTGTGTCAAATATAGTAAACCTCCTATCATAGATTTGTATCTAGTTGGATTGATAGGTGTAGATTCATCCCTTTGAGATAATTTGTCATTTGTAGTCATAGGTGTGCTTACCAGTTTAGAGTTTTCCATCCCAAATTTCTTAAGTAGTTCTTTCAAGTACTTAGATTGACTCAAAAATATGCCTTTATCAGTCTGTAAAATCTGCAATCCTAAAAATGAATTTTATTTCTCCAATCATAGACATTTCAAATTCATGCTGCATTTTAAAAGAAAATTCTTTGCATAATCCATCTTCTCCTCCAAAGATTATATCATCAACAAATATTTCCATAATCAAGATGATATCATTAGTTACTTTGTAATATAAATTGCTATCTGCATTTCCTTTAGTAAAACCAATTTTTAAAAGATACTTATCCAATCTTGCATACTAGGCTCTTGGAGCTTGTTTTAGTCCATACAAATCTTTTCTTAATCTGCAAACCATATCATTGTTATCTGTCAAAGAAAATCCATCAGGTTGTTCAATATAAACTTCTTCTTCAAGATCTCCATTAAAAAATGCACATTTAATATCCATTTGATAAACTTTGTAATCCTTGTGAGCTGCAAAGGCCAAGAATAATCTAACTACCTCAATTCTGGCTACCGGTGCAAAGGTTTCATTGTAATCAACTCTCTCTTTCTTAGAATATCTCTTACACACTAGTCTTGCTTTATTCCTGACAATCTTACCATCTTCATTGAGTTTTTTTTTAAATACCCATTTGGTTCCAATTACATTTTTATTTTCAGGCCGGGGAACTAATGTCCAAGTATTATTTTTCTCAATTTGTCCTAATTCTTCTTCCATAGCTTTAATCCAGAATTTATCTTCACATGCCTCATTGATAGATAATGGTTCAATTTGAGAAATAAGACATACCTCTTCATTTGCCAATCTTCCTCTTGTCATGACTCCTTTAAATTTTTCCCCAATTATTTGATCTTCAGAATGATTCAGTCTTACATACCGGGGTGTCTTAGTCTGTTGTTGTTCTTCAATTACTGTGGTATAATCTAATGATACTGGAGTAACTGGATCATCATTCTATACTGGTGGATTTACTATTGGTTCATTTGTCATAATTTCTATTATCGGTTCAGAGTCTATATACCTTGAAGTTCCTCTGTATTGTTCATCAATCTTTACGTTTGCACTCTCAACAATTTTTTGTAGTCTTTTATTAAAACATCTATAAGGTTTACTCTTAGATGAATAACCAAGAAATCTTCCTTCATCACTTCTAGGATCAAACTTGCCAATATACTCATCTCTTCTAATATAACATTTACTTCCAAAAATTCTGAAATACTTAAGAGTAGGAGTATTACCAAACCATAGTTCATGAGGGGTCTTATCGGTTTACCCTTTGATGTGAGCTTTTTTGAATGTATAGATAGCAGTGCTTACTGCCTCTCTCTAATAAACGTGTGGTAGATTTTCTTCTGATAACATACTTCTTACTATATCCAAAATAGTTCTATTTTTTCTTTCAACAACTCCATTCTGTTGTGTTGTCCGAGGTGTTGATAACTGTCTTTTGATTCCATTTACTTCACAGAATGTATTAAAATCTCTGGATGTGAATTCTTCTCCTTGATCTAATCTTAAACATTTAATTTTCTTACCGGTTTCATTTTCAACCATTGCTTTGAATACTTTGAACCTCCTAAGTGCTTCTGATTTTTCTCTAAGAAAAGTAACCCAACACATTCTAGAATAATCAACAATAATTAGCATAAACTATCTATCACCTTGTAAGCTTTTAGTTCTAGACGGACCACATAAATCAGTGTGAATTAAATCAAGAGCATTATTGGTTGCAATTTCCAAACCAGTTCTATTCATGATTTTGCATTTTCCATTTTTAAATTGCAATTGAAAACCTTTCTCAACTAATTGACCAACACTTAAAAGATTATGTTTTAATCCTTCAACATAGTAAACATTGTTAGTGTTATGTTTACCATCAAGAGATATTGAACCCTTACCTTTGATTGAATAGGCTTTGTCATTTCTGAATCTTTCTAAACCTCCATTGTATTCTTGAAAGTTCAAGAATTTACCTTTGTCTCTAGTCATGTGATGTGAGCATCCTGAGTCAATAATCCTTTCATCCTTTGATTCCACTTTAGCTGCTAGGGCTTGTTCTACCGGTTGAGCAATAGGTACCGGTTGGTCTTCTATTATAGCAACAAAGACCCATCCGTTGTCTATTGAATCTTCATCAAAATCATCAGTCACACCTTCATCAACAATGTAACAAGATTTATCTTTGTTTTTCTTAAATCTGTATCTCTGATATTTAGGATTAGGTTTGTATGTCCTTCTAGCTTCTTCTCTTAGTCTAGCATGTCTATCATGACATCTTAAAGCCATATGACCAATCTTATTGCAGTTGAAACATTTAAAGGGTGCTTTACCTTCATACTTAGTTCAATTGGACCTTTTGGCATTTTCCTTGCAAATAGTGCTTCAAGTTCTTCAAGCTCTTCATTCTCCTTCATGGTTTCTTCAAGTTCTCTTGCATAAAAGGCTCTGCAGTTTGATTTATCAAAAAGATGGAGCAGATGATGTTGATACTTTGCAGGCCAAATCAGTTTTTATAGTAGCAACAGGACCAAATTCCTCAATTTCAAAAGCTGAAAGTTTTCCAATCAATGTATCCCTAGATACTGATGTATTAGGCATTGTTCTCAACTCATTAATAGTAGTAACCTTCATTTTATATGCCGGTGGCAAACCTCTTAAAATTTTTGAAACAATCTCATCTTCACTCAAGGTTCCTCCACAACATTTGATACCTAAAACAATTTCATTTACTCTTTCCATAAAAGCAGAAATTCTTTCATCTTCTTCCATTTTCAGATGTTCATACCTGACTCAGAAGCTTTCAAGTTTTGCAATTTTGACTATGGAATCCCCTTCATTCAGTGTTTCCAAATGATCCCAAATAGATTTTGCAGTAGATCTATCTGATAACCACATGATTTGTTGATCTAATAATGCACTCAAGAGTGCTTCTCTTGCTTTGCAATCATTTTCTTCATTTTCAGCTAAAGTAATAGGAGCAGGCTAACCAGCTACAGCAGTAGAATAACCATTCTTAGTAACTTCTTAGATGTCTTTACCAATGTAGTTCAGATGTGTCTCCATTCTGATTTTCCATATTCCATAGTTGGTTCCATCAAGTTTAGGACTATCCTTTCTGAAATAATTAGTAGACATTGGATCTCCTCAAGTTGTTAAACTTCTGCAAAAAGAGGACTATGCTCTGATACCAATTGTAGGTCCCGAGGACAACTAAGAGGGGGGGGTGAATCAGTTGTCTAATAAATTCACACCAAAATCTTATTAACCAACTTAATGCTTAGTACCGGTAAGACAGTTAAGTATGCCGATAAACAGTGTTAACAAAAAATTGCTATACTGGTAAGAATTAATGCATGAAACATAAACCTGAAGTCATCCACAACACATGACACAAATATTTGTACGTGGAAACCTTGTAAGGGGAAAAACCATGGTGGGAAACCTTACACACAATCAGATGATACTACTGCAGATAGTAAGTGTACAAAAAGGGGTCTACACATGCAGAAAGGCCAATAGCGTAGAGCTCACTGCTCAATCACAAATGGGAGTCACATTGACTATAGTTTGATGGTTAAATCCAATGAGAATGTACTACACAAAATAGCTTCTTCATATGCTAGATTTAGTATAGGTGTAATGCTGATATACTTCTACAAAAACCTAACTTCGCCTTCAAATGATGTCTTCGTGTATATCTCTGCTTCATCTCACATATATCCTTCCTTAAATCTTTTTCTTATTCCACACCTGATCTTACAAATAAGATCTTACATTTATACCATACCTTAAGACCAATTTTAGTAGGTCAGCTCTACAAGATATTACAATAAAACATTTACAAATAATACAATATCCGATGCAATAACTAATTGAACATGTCAGCTTAATGCATTTACAACAATAATAAATCATCTCCATAGCATGCCATGCTGATCTAGAAAAGATAAACCTACCGGTGTAACCCTAGATAACCTGGACCTATTTGCCGGTAAAAGCAAATATGCAAATAAGAATATTCCAATGATTATTACTTTAAAGAAAGGTGTCCACATGATGTCTTCGACATTACAAGGTGTCTTCCATGTCAATGCAGGTACCGGTGAACATTATATCCTGATAGTTAACCATATACCAGTGACTGTTTTGAACAGTTTACTGATTGCCGATGAATGTTGTTTGATCTCCAAAGTAGGTGTATTTAGTAGGTGTTAACATCAATGACAAAACCATACCAAAATACCAACAATCTGTAGTAGCTGAAGCTTTGGGATTATCCTTAACAAAAACCTTTTGTAGATGTTATTCAATGGACTCTAAACAAACACTCTTAGTAGGATAGATGAAAGATGCTCAAGTGGTCCTTGCTGCTCATCCAAATAAAATAATTAAGTTAACCATTTTAATAGCTGATATTCCTGCTAGTTATGACATGTTATTAAGTCGCACATTTTGTAGAGACTTAGGGGGCAAGATAAAGATTAATTTTTCTCAAGCCACCATTCCCATAGGGAAAAAATGAGTCATTTTGCATCCTAAACCTAAATCTAAGTTCACTATTTTCCCCTCCGATGATCTGAAGGCTCAAATTTTGTACCATGAATGGCAATTTGGAAACTATATGATCTTATCCGATAATGAAACTATAGAGAATTTGTCACAACAGGAGGAAAAAGAGAATTTATGGTTGATTGAATTCTATGGAAGTTGTGCAACATCAGGTTCTAGGGCTAGGGTAGTTCTCATTCCTCCCTCTGGCATACACATCCCTTTTTCTTTTAAACTAGAATCTAAGAACACAAATAATACTACCAAGTATGAGGCCTTGTTGTTGAGATTAGCTAAAGCGAAAAAAATAGGAATAAAGCTTCTGCAAGTCAAGGGAGATGCAGATTTGATTGTGAAATAGGTCAGAGGATTGTTTAATCTAAAGAATGAGAGATTGAAGCATTACCAAAATAGTGTCTGGGATGAAATTGAATCTTTTGATGCATTTTCTATTGAAGACATTCCTAGAGAACAAAACTCCAAAGCTGATTCTTTAGCAGTATCAACTTCTCTATTGATTCCTCATCCTAAGTTTACAAATGATACCTATCAAGTGGAATTAATATACCGACCTAGTGTAGCTGATAATTCTTAATTTGGCTAGGTCTTTGAGAATGAAAAACAAATCAACAACTTCTTGCATTGCGTAGAAACATTCACTACCACCTTCTTTGAAGGATCAAATGTTGTATGTAAGGAGTTTTCGCTGGAGAGGGGCTATGAAATGAATGATGGGGTAATACAATTAAAAGGGAATAAGATTCCTAAAGGATTGTTCTCTTTAGAATGTCTCTTCGATCGCCATGATGCCTATAAGAAGAGAAAAGTCAAATGGATTCTTGTAGTCCAAGATGCTGGTGGTTATGAAAGAGCTAATATTGGAACAAAGGAAGCTCCCAAGTATATAAATCTAGGAAAATATTGGACACCTGCAGAGAAGGAAAGGTTCATCACTCTCCTATTGGAATACAAAGACATTTTTTCTTGGTGTTACGAATACCTGAAGAACTTCAGGTAATGAAAATTTTAACATCACATTCCTCTGAAACCTGGAATGAGTCCTTTCTGGCAAAAACTTAGAAATTTTAACCCCAAAGTAGTTGAAGCCAGAATCATATATCCTACTCACCATTCTACCTGGATAGCCAACATTGTCTCTGTCCATAAGAAAAATGGAGAGATAATAATTTGTATGAACTTTAGGAACTTGAATCAGGCCAATCTCAAAGATAATTGCCCATTACCTGCTATGGATCAAATTTTGTAAACAGTCTCAGGTTCAAAAATGATATCTATGCTTGATGGCTTTTCTGGTTATAATCAATTCAGTGTTTCCAAAAGTGACCATCATAAAATTTCTTTCATCACTCCCTAGGGTATTTTTGCCTATAATAGGATGCTATTTGGTCTGATAAATGCAAGGGTGAATTCCAGAGGTCTATGGACTTATCTTTTGGTCATCTAAAAGACAAGATAATTGTTGTATATCTTGATGACCTAACTATGTTCTCAAAGAGGAGAAAGCATCACGTACGAGACTTGAGGAAAGTATTGCAAAGGTGTCGGGAACATGGAGTGTCTTTGAACTCAAATAATTTAGTGTTTGGGATTACAAAAAGTAAATTACTTGGCCACATTGTCTCTCAAGAAGGAGTTAGAGTGGATCCCAAGAGAGGAAAAGCAATTCAGCAGTTGAGTTTACCATCGAACAAAAATGTAGATAGGTCTTTCTTTAGGCAGGTATATTTTCTAAGGAGATTTGTTCCAGATTTTGCAGAAATCACTAGGTATATTGTAAACTTGATGAGTGAAAAGCAAGTATTCAAATGGAATGAAGTGGGAAAGAAATCATTTGAATCAATAAAGGAAGCTATTTCTCAAGTACCTATTCTTGTTAAGCCATATTTTAAGAAAGATTTTATCATCTATTATTATGCCTCAGAACATACCATGTTAGGGATTTTGTTACAAAAGAATAAAGAAAATGAAGAGGTTACAATATCCTTCATGAGTGTTCCCCCTAAGAAACATGAATTGAAATATTCACTGATGGAAAAGCAAGCATATGCAGTCATGAAATCTGTTAAACAATTTAGGTACTATATCCTTCATTCTCATGCAGTTGTCTATGTGCCACATTCTACTGTTAAGAGTATTTTAACACAATGCGATATAGGAATGAACAATAGGGCCTTATGGGTGTCTAAGATACAAGAGTTTAATTTGGACATCAAACCAAAAAATTTAGTGAGGGGACAAGGCCTGTGTAAGTTAATTGTAGAAAGTAAGAATGAAATGAGTAAGGAGCTACCCTTAGTCTTATTTGTTGGACTTCAAGATTCTTGGCCCAGTGCATCTCTCTCTAAGAGAAAAATAGAATTTGAGACTAAAGGGTGCCAAATATGTTATTTTTGATGATGTATTGTACAAAAAGGGGTTAGATGGAACTTTCCTAAGCTATGTGGACAAGTCACTTTAGGAGTCCTGTTGAAGACCTTTCATGATGAAGCACATTGTGGTAATTTTTCATCAACAGTAATTGCCTACAAAATATTGAGAAATTGTTATTATTGGCTAGGTATGTTTAAAGATGCATACGCTTGGGTAGCTAAGTGTGAAAAATGTAAGTTATTCACAGGGAAGCCACAACTTGTAGCATTATGTCTTAGACCCATAGTTATTGATGAACCATTCAAACATTGGGGTTTAGATTTTATAGGTCCCTTGTCGGCTACCTTAAGTGTTGGACATACACACATACTGACAGCCATAGATTACTTCACCAAATGGGTTGAAGCTATTCCAATGCGGAAGACAACTTCTAAGGTTGTTTGTAATTTTCTTAAAGAAAATATTCTAGTTCGATTTGAAGTTCCTCAAGAAATTGTGACTGATAATGCAACCAACTTCTCTGCTATCAAGATTTCATTATTTTGTTATGATCATGGGATATATCTTGCCCACTCTTCAGATTGTTACCCTCAAGGTAATGACCATGCATAGTAAAGTAATAAAAATCTAATAAATATTATGAAGAAGTTGGTGAGTGAAAATTTCAAAGACTGGCACAAAAGACTATATGAAGCTCTTTGGGAAGATTGCACATCTTCAAAAAGAACTATAGAGATGTCACTTTTTGAACTAGTGTATGGCATGGGGGCTCAGGTGTCACTTCCCTATGAACTTGTAGCTTCAAAGTTATAGATTGCTATTAAAGATGTATATTTTCAAGATTCTTTAGAGAAGAGGATTATGCATTTCATGAGGATTGATGACGAAAGGGATAAATTAGTTGATTGGATCATAGATCATCAAATGAGGGTCAAGAAAATATTTGACAGGAGAGCCAGACCATGAAAATTCATGCTGGGTGATCAAGTTTTGCTTTGGGATAGAAGAAGAGAACCAAAATGTGAACATGTGAAGTTCGAATCATTGTGGAAAGGAACATTTGCAATTCAAGATGTAAAAGGCCCTAACTCTTTCAAGCTAGCATATCATGATGTTACTATTCTTCCCCTGACCTATAATAGGTAGGATCTGAAGTTATATTAATTGTAAGCAAGAGTCCCCGACAAGTCTTGGGCATAAGTTTTGTTGTGTTTGGTTTTTTGTTTCGGTTTCATTTTTCTGTCTATTTTGGTCCTTTGAGAAGGTTCATTTGTGGAACTAGAGATCCTAAGGTTCATGTCTAGGTACCTTACTGTCCCAATCCCCAATCAGAGCCAATGTTAGCCCTCCCTATTTTCATTGAAAATTTCAAATTCGAAGGTCATTTTTTAAGTGTTATTTTCCTTTCGGTCATGTATTTCTTCTCTTTGAAGCTGAATCTTTGAACCTTTTCTAAGTTCAAAGCTCATATTTCAAAGCACTCTTTAAAGAATTTTCTTCGCAACTTTGTTTTATGGTAAAAGAGAGCGCTTTGTTGAAATTGGTATTGAACTTGAACCTTTGAATATCTTTTGTTCAAGGTTCAAGGATCAAAGTCGGTCATGTGGCAGTTTTGTCTTTTCTCTCTCATTGTTCTTTGTTTTGTTGTGTAGTCATTGTTATGTGTTGTTCTATGATATTTCTCAAAATTGAACTTTAACCTTTGAAACTCTTGGTTCTTGGTTCAAGGGTCAAAGTTTGAATTCTTAAATTATGAAGTTGCATGTAAAATTGACACATGCATCATGAAGTAAATGTGGCGACGGGAAAAGAGAATATTCTAGAAAATTCAAAATGTTAGTTTCTAAATTATGCCAAGAATTCATGATAATTCGTGACTCATTTGATGGAATGACCCAAAATTAAATGCATGTCAGTTATACATCAAATCAAGCATCAACTCAAATGAACTTACTTAATTAGTACAACTAGCTAAGTTTTAAGTGTAAATTTTGTCCATTTTTGTTGCAAAAGATAGCAATTTTTTTTAGAATCTTCTCAGTAGCCCTACAAGAGACAAAAATTAGAGGTATTATTTGTACATTCAGAAGGTTTCCAAGAATTGGCTATTAAGATCAGGTTAGTTTCAATCATTCTCTCTTTGGTGCTTTTACTTGTTCTAGAAGCTAGCTATTGTTCATTCCCCTTTGTTGTGTATGAGAATTCATTTCATTCTTGAAATTGATTGTTTAAAATGAGAGAGGCCATTATGAGGCCAACTCTACCAAAATTGGGCCACACTTCTTGTTTAGTTAGTTCACTTCCTGAAATGGGGGATACTTCCTTAGCGTAGGCCAACCTCTTCAATTTTCTTGAGAGAGGTAAAAAACCAGCTGAAAATTCAATGATGGAGAAAATTGTGAAAAATGGTTTGGTTGAGGCCACTGTATTTCCCATCGCCACACCATGCCTAGAGTTAGTATTAAAATGTATGAGCCAATACGATGCAGAGAATAGGTGTATCAGGAACATTAATCATGAAGTTTTGTTGAAAATAGACAAGGAAATGGTAATGGCCACTATGGGCATACCTCATAAAGAACCATATGAAAACTGGACTATTGGCACTTCAAATTCCTTCTTTTCAGAGAAGAAGAGTGCTGATAAAAATGTGATTTCCAGGAATTGGTTGTTGAAGCTTCAAAAGGGGGGCTCAAGGTTACCAAGGCCACTTACTAGAGAGGACTTCATAACAAAGGTGCAAGACATTGTTGTTCTATTGAATAGGTTATAAGGAAATGCCCATGCCTTTTACTAGGAGGACTAGATGTATTTCTACATCCAGGTCATGCTGAATGGAAGCGCCTACTTGGATTGGGGGTAGGTTATTGCAGAAAAATTGCATGAGAGTCTAAATAGGTTTGCAGGAATGAGTGGTTTCTATATGTCTTCATATTTGTTTTATATGCTTTCTTGTACCTTGGATTGGAATGGATTGCATCATGAACCCTAGACTAATGGAATAAGGGTATATGAATATCATCATCACCTACAAGAATAGAGATATGCAGAAAATTTCATGAGATGGAATGACATATTTGCAAGAAGATTGGTTTATGAATTGTTTGGAAACACAAATAAAAGGTTGTCAACAAAAGACATAGAATTTATTGGTTTTTATGGTAGTTTCATTTTTCAATTCCCTCAGTTTGCATATATTAGAATTCATAGTTTATAGGGTGAACCTTTTAGGTTACCTAGATATGTTTTGGATAGCTATGTTTTAATCAAAGTTAGTCAATAGTTAGCTCATATTGATAAGAAAAGTGGAGGGAAGTCCGGGGTGATCTTTCCATTAGAACTTAGACACTATAGTTGTGCATCGATTTTAGATGCCTTGAACCTTGAACTTGAACTCAGGAAGTTCAATTTGCAATTGTATGTTGTCAGATATAAATTTGATAGTCGAGAATTCCCTATAGAGAATTTAGTTGTTGATAATGTTTTTCGGCATGAACCTCACTTGGAGGATTATTGGGAGAACTATGCTGATGAGTTTGAAGTTAGAAGAAGGCTTTGGTCAAGAATCATGGTTCAACAAATTGTAACAATGGGCTTATCCATGAATATTTTTGAGGTGCAAGAAGATGAAGATGAGGAAGTTATTGATTCTAAGTTTGATGAAAAGATACACAGATGACTTATCCTAGAAATTGATTGAAATAGGAAAGGGGATGATAGCATTTAGGCCAGAACTTTTAATGTGATTAGAAGAACAGAAAGACGATTGAAAAATCATCATTTTAGAGAAAGGCCTATACATGCACCTAAAGATAATAGAGCTGGTCAAACTCATGTAAATTCCCAAACATCACTTCCTTCTTCTAACTTTGGTGTTGATATTGTAGGTGATGAGAAACAGAGGATGGATAAGGCCAAAATTGCATATTTAGGAGAATATTTTGTGAGTTTCGCCTCTGTACGTGTTACCAGATCACGTAGTAGGAAAAGAAATAAAAAATGCTTGGCAAGCTCACTAGTAGTGGACCTAGATTCTGAGGAAGAAATTAAAGGAGCAATGGATACTCAGATGCAAGACCAACCAATCACAGATGCTGGAGATAAAGGAAATGAAATTCAGCAACCTGAGGATTCTGGGAATACCATTGTCATTGTCACCATTAATAAATAATCACCATCACCAAGGGAAACATCCACCACTCCTAAGTGGCTCAGTGCTTCACTTACAAAGTAGAGGAATGTAATTCCCATTTGAATCCTAATGAATGATATGGTCAACAAGTGTCTGGGCAGAACATCCAAGTCCAAGAGACCAAAAATAGAAACCACGATTGATGTTGATGAAAAAATAGGACACTGGATTGCTGAAGTAGCTAGACCCCTTGCAGACAAGGAGGTTGAGAATATCACTGAGAAAGATTTCATCATTGAAAAGATTGATCTAGGGGCAAATTCCAAGGCTGCTAATGCTAAACATTTGGAGACTTCAACCAAAAGGATCCTCACTAGGACTTGGAAGGATGAAAAAGACAAAAATGAGATGAAGCAAATTATAACACAAATAGCTCAATATATCAATGCTATTTAGAATCTGAATCCTCAACCACTTTCCCAAGTTTCTTTGTCATTTGATCCAAAATCAGCCATGAGTCAGAGGTTACTTGATCAGGTTCAAAGGAGCTAAATGATTACAGATCTCTTCAGTGAATGACTTGAATCAATTACACAACAAGGAACCAATTATATTTCTAATCTGGTCAAGGTGTTCGAGAACATAGAGTCTGTGGGTAAAGAGTTAGAAACAAAAATAGTTGCTTGGGAGAAAGAGAAGAGTAAATGGTTGGTTGTATTGAAGAAGATGACAAATACTAAGAGATATGGAGTGATGAACTTCCTAGCTAAAAAGCCAATGGACAACCTTGATGATAATATACTCTTCATCTGCAAAGAGAATATTGAGTGGAGAAACTCAATTATTGAGCAAGGACATGGGGAATCCCTCAAGCTTCTAAAAGAATTGAAAGAATTTACCAACACTATGCAAAACAACATGAAATGAATAGATCTTTAGCTTCTAAAAGAGGATAAGAAGATGCTTAAGGACTCATCAAATATGATCTAGGTTTTCAAAGATTGAGTACAACAAATACAAGAAGCAAAGTCCTTGGCAATTGAAGATTTCTCAAAGATTGCAAGAATTGAATCTATGTTGGTTGTCTATTTCGATCATCTTGAAATGCATAAGGGTAAGGTCTTACAACTAAGAAAAAGAAAGAGGTATGGAAGCAGTGAATCCTACATATTGGCCTCCCACATTATCGGCTCATTCTAAAGTTTTCTTCTGCTCCCCTAGAATTGGGGAACATCCATAGCACCCCCACATTGCAAGACAAATAGGTTGAAGCCACATCATCTACATGAGTCTAATTGTGCCTCTATTGCTCATGGCTTATGCCGCTTTTCTTTTTTAGTTATTGCTTTCTCAGTTTTAAAACTAAACTTCTTTAACTCTCAAGTAGATTTAATCATTTGACTCTGGTTTTATTTGTAATAAACTATCATAGCCTGGCGGCTATTTATATGGTTCTAGAAGTCTTTTTAAAGGTCCGAAATACTTTGATTTAGAGGAATAGACTTAAATTTTCTTTGAATTTTTTAGTGTAGACATTTCTGGTACATGAATGGAATGATATTTTGATACAATCTTCAAATCTATGTATTTGAAAGATATGGCAATCTCTTTTGCTATGTATGCTTATGTGCGGAATACTTTATTTCATTACTAGTGCTTTCTTAATATGCAAATTCACTGATTCTCTTTTTGTGAAAATAAGGTGATGAATTATTGTTTAAATAACTCTGATCCCCCTTCTCCCATGAGGTATGAATGAGAATCGATTAGCATTTATGATACATTAAGCATTTTGAATGGAATAAGTTTTTATATTGAATGGATATGTGCAGGAGTAAAGTCTATGAGCTTTACATTTATTGATAATCATATTGTAGCGTTCTTTTGTGTTGACAAATGAATGTGAAAGCCTTTATCACTTTTTGGCGAAAAGTGTGTTTGTTTCTCAGTTATCTTTATAAAAAATTATTGAAAATCTTACAAGGAGCTGCACTCTTATGCAGAGGATAAACCTAAACTTAGTTCACCCAACTATTGGTTTATTGTCTTTTTTATGAAGGGTATGCACAATTCATCATTTTAAAAATATATTAAAAATCAAAGAAAAGACAAATCTATTAACCAACAAATTTTTGGTGACTCTATTGGGGAGTCAAATAATATGATTGGTTGCCTAGTTATAGGATACAAAGAATTAGCTAGTCAAACTTGAAGAGTCTATTTGAGGCCATTAAATTTTTGCATTGTAAACAAGCTAGAGCCAAGAAGATATACTAGGTCTCAGAGGCGTGAAGGAATAGTTGACTCTTTTTTTCAAGACTTACAAAACCTACATTTTTCAGTCGTCCTTTTCACCTAAGAGATGAGCAAGAAGTAGACCTCCTTCTCCATCTCCTTCACTCCTTGTATCCTCAGTTTGTCAAGCCCTAACCTTGCATGGTGTTTCCCTACCTAGTGTAATCAATCCAACACCTCTCAATGTCATTCTTCCAATGGCAGCCAAGAATCCTTGGGGGGCACAATAGGTCCATTTAATCTAGGTCAAAATTTGAATGCTTTACCCAAAGGAGCAAGAGATCACTTTCCTATGTTTAGTGGTGATGGGAAGGTCACAGTTGATGAACATTTGAATCCATTTATTGTAGCATTTGGTGTAATAGGTATCCAACATGAAGATTTTATAGTAAGGTTGTTTGTACAAACATTAACTGGAATGTTGTAGATTGGTTTTATCATTTGCCAAATAGTGTAATAACAAACTGGCAAGATTTAAAAACTAGGTTTGAAGCTAGGTTCAAAGTAGTAGAGGACAAGCACTCCCTTTTGGCTCAGTTAGCTCAATTAAAAAAGGAAATCCCTAAATCTATGAGAGATTTCATGGCTAAATTTGATAAAATAGTTCATAAGATTCCTACGAATCAAAAACCTTCATATGATAAATTGAAATGTTTTTTTATAAATTATATGCCCTCAAAGATAAGTGTCTTGATTCGTAGACAAAGAGTTGCAATTCCAAGTGATGTTAAAACACTTGCTATTGAATTAGAGGATGACTTGATCACTGTGGGAAAATGGAAGAGAGAAGTACAAGTGGCCAATGTGCAATCCTCTACTTCTTCAGACCCTATAATTCAAAGACTTATGAATGATGTAATAACACTCAAAAGATAGTTACCCAGGATAGTACATTTTAACATCACATTCCTTTCAAACATAGAATGAGTCCTTTCTAGCAGAAACTTAGAAATTTTAAACCCAAAGTAGCTGAAGCAATATTTCACGAGGTAGACAAGATGTTGAAAGCCAAAATCATATATCTTATTCACCATTCTACTTGGATAGCCAACATTGTCCTCATTTGTAAGAAAAATGGAGAGATAAGAATTTGTGTGGAATTTAGAAATTTAAATCAGGCCATTCTCAAAGATAATTACCCATTACCTTCTATGGATCATATCTTGTAAAAAGTCTTAGGTTCAGAAATGATATCTATGCTTGATGGCTTTTTTGGTTATAATCAGATCAGTGTTTTAGAAAGTGACTAGCATAAAACTTCTTTCATCACTCCTTGGGGTACTTTCCACTACAATAGGATGCCATTTGGTCTAATAAATGCAAGGGCAGCTTTCCAGAGGGCTATGGACCTATCTTTTGGTCATCTAAAAGACAAGATAATTGTTGTATATCTTGATGACCTAACTGCCTTCTCAAAGAGGAGAAAGCATCACCTAAGAGATTAGAGGCAAGTATTCAAAAGGTGTCGAGAACATGGAGTGTCATTGAACCCAAAAAAGTTAGTGTTTGGGGTTACAAAAGGTAAATTGCTTGGCCACATTATCTCTAAAGAAGGAGTTAGAGTGTATCTTGAGAGAGTAAAGGCAATTCAGCATTTAAGTTTACCTTCGAACAAAAATGCAGTCAGGTCTTTCTTTGGGCAGGTAAATTTTTTGAGGAGATTTGTTCCGGATTTTGAAAAAATCACTAGGTATATTGTAAACTTGATGAGTGAAAAGCAAGTATTCAAATGGAATAAAGAGGGAAAGAAAGAATTCAAATAAATAAAGGAAACCATTGCTCAAGCACCTATTCTTGTTAATCTAGATTTTAAGAAAGATTTTATTGTCTATTGTTATGCCTTATAACATACCATGTCAGGCATTTAGTTACAAAAGAATGAAAAAAATGAAGAAGTTTCAATATCCTTCATGTGTTCCCCTTAAGAGACATGAATAGAAATATTTGTTGATGGAAAAGAAAGCATATGAAGTTGTGAAAGTTGTAAATAAATTTAGGCACTATATCCTTCATTCTCATGTAGTTGTCTATGTGACACATGTTGTTCTCAGAAAAGAGAAACCCAAGTTCACCTGCAAACTATCTATGAAATAGCCAATCTCAATCAATGAAATGCTTCAGGGCTTGGAAAACATAACATAGGATCCTAATGATCCTCCTACACTTCAGGTTCTACTAGACCTAGGGGGGCACACCATTTGATGCATAAAATACAACCAGTCACAGACATATGGCATCAATAAAAGAAGATGACTCTCAAAAGGATAAAAAACAAGGAGGTTATTGTAGATGGGCTAGATCTACATTGACATCTCAACTAGATTGGAGAATGAGATAGATGGAACATTTAAAAATACAAACATAAAAGAAAATGGATACTTGATAATTTAAAATGTCTAAGAATCCCTAGAATCTGCAAGACCAGTGCCTTATCCAAGGCAATGGAGTCATACATGAAACTGTAAATGAAAACTTCTATTGCAAATCCAATTTATTGAGAAAGATATCCCTGTATTAATGCCTGACATTAATATATTATAAAATCCAATAGAGGATCATACATATCCAAACATTATCCTATATCCAAAATGATTTTTCATAGAATTTAAACTCTTCCTTGAAGAGTACCTAAGAACACCCATTACACTCCTACTTTGAGAGGACAAACCCCAAACTCCCTTGAAGACTGGATTCATTGAAAATAAGAGAAGGCCTAGAGATAATCCAATAAACTATATATATGCCTTACATATATGTGACATGCAATAGAAAACATCTAGAGCAAGAAGATACTCTATTACTTGAAAAGAGACATTGTATTACACATTTGGAAAAAACTCAAAATTCGAAATCAAGATTCAGGAGCCCCGCTCACCAAAAATATGGAACCTCTACAAAATGAGAAGACCCTTGAATAAGAAGGAAGGGAGGATAAAATCAGATTTCATTCTCTGATAATGCCAACTACCCTATCTTTCAGCATTAACTATTTTGTACAACTTGGTCTATGGAAAACCTTTCTAACAAACTGAAAAAATCCAATCTGAGATCCTGAGGTAACTATCCCAAAAATATTTTCCATGGCTTACGCTTGACTGCAGGAATGGATTCCTTAGATTGAGAGCTTTCCAACGATATATAATATATCTATATTAGGGAAAAAGAATAATCCCTTAGTCATCAATCCCCCTACAAGTCGATCATTTAAATTTCTATCTTTTCACCACAGTCTAAAATTATATTTTAAACCCTTGAATCTTGTCACGCAGATCTCTACCATGCATATCCACAACATGGAACCTTTTGGTTTTCTTGTGAGTCCCTCTATGCACCACTTCTCATGCCACCTGAGCGAGGTCGAACCTACCCTTTGACGTGGGCTCGCCTTGTCTCTTTTTGTCTTTTCTTTGTCACTAATTCGTGATGATTATTCATCATGCATCTTCACATAGTGGATCAACGACCACCACTGGATCATTTCCATCTCACTCATTCTTTATTTCCTCTAGATTTCTCACCCTTTCTATCGGGTCCCACCACCTAGTCGCCAAGTCACGTCAATTGGCCATCTAGCTACTTTTCATTGTGACTTGGCGACACCCATTGATCTCCCTCAGATCACCATTGATCAGCCTCAACCTATTTGACCTTTATCTCTTTTGAGTGGCTCCCTCTATCACTTTTTCCATCCATGCCATGTGTCAACATTTGGTTTTCCCATGGATCCACCTAACTGCCACATGGACTTGCCACTTGACCCAAGCCCACCTAGGTTCTTCTTGCGCTCTGCTATGTGGCACATCCTGATTTGCCTTTGGATCCATCTAGATGGCCACCTCAACTACCACCTCACCAGTAACCAAGTCAGAGGGGATAATCATTGGGCACTTTCACATGGTGGTATAGCGATGGCTATAGATATTCCCTCAAACTTCTTGATCATTAATGCTTGGGCCGCTTCACCTTTTCTGCACATGTTTTATCACCAAGTCATAGGGGATATTTGGTGATCATCTTCCATCGTTACATGATGACAACTATTGGATCATCTCTTCAGGCCATAAGATCTTCTTAACCCACTAGGACTTTACCTTAGTTGATCTTCTCCCCTCTGTCATGTGTCACTACGTGTCAACCACTAGCTCATTCATGAGATTTATCTGGGCACCACCTATCTATCTAGTCTGCCACACATTAACCTCAAGTTTACCACCTGACCCACCTAGACCACCAAGTCATCTTTGGTTCTATTGAAATATCATTCTTCTGGCCAAACTTCCTCTTCAGCTAGTCATTTTCTTTTCTCATCGAAACTTTAATTTCATCAGTACCTTCATTTCGATGAAATTGATGCCTTTAGTGAGTCCCCTTTGAGATCCATCAAAGCCATGGTCTACTCGATATTCATTTTGATGACATGCCATCTGTTCTACCTTATCTCACCACTGGACCTTCCACATCATTAGTTGCATGTCACCACATGGCACCTCATGATTTTCTCAGAGTTTACCTAGGTGCCACTTGGCCTGCCACCTCACCAGTCACCAAGTTATGACTATTAATAGTTGAGCACTTTCACATGGAGGTATAGCGATGGTCATTCGATCGGCTCAAACCTACTTGATCCTTAACCTAAACCGCTCACCTTTTTCGGCATGTGCTTTGTCACCAAGTCATGATGATATTTGGCAAGCATTTTTTATGTCACAACATAGTGACAACCATTGGATCTTCCTCAATCACCATTGATCTGCTTGACTTGCTCACTAGTTATTTTACCCTTCTGTTGCAAAATTTGTGTGCTTTGAGATGTGCATGGGGGCCCACCGGATCACTAAGTGGCGCTTTGTCAAAAGCCCGCAAGCTTTGACACTAAGGATATATGCAACCCTGCATTTAAATATTGAAAAGCACCTCCCCACGACCAATATTGGATAAATGGTCTACGCCTTGAAAGTTCATTTCTTTTGTAAACCCAGTTTGGTGCCCAAGTAGAAACGCCTTACACAATCTGATTGCATCTACATTGAAGTTTCTTTGCTTCCCATGTGCGATGCAGGGGATTTGATGATACAATTACCAAGAGAATTTGTCTGTAGGTTTTATTTTTTTATGCCCTCACATTATAAAGCCGTGACTCATGCAAGAGAAATAGTTGAACCTTGAACCTTGAACCAAAAAGGTTCAAGTGTACAAGTTCAAAATGAGTTACAATAATGCGCTTTCCCTACCATAAAAAAAAGCCACAAAGAGAAATCCCTAAAGCAAGGCATCATTGGGTCACCAAATTTAGCATGATTTTTATGAGTCCCAATAGTGGCTTTGAATGGGGATGGTTGATTGCAAGATCAACACATGAATTTCATAAATCTTGGTAGAGCAGACCACCTAGGAAACATGACACATCTCTTCTTTTAAATTCTTCAATGAGATTCACTCTCCAAAATAGGGGTTCCTTATTGAAAACCACACAACTGAAAACAAAGCGACTGTACAATAGAATTTATTTACATATGGCCTTGGGCCATCAAAATTGAAATCAATTCTTACCTCTATCAAACACATGATTCTCATTTCCATGAATCAAGGGTAAGATAGAAGTTTCATTTACATTTGCCTGATCACAAACTCTGCAACTTCTCATCAGCTCCTCACATAAAAGATAATCAGCATGCTGGTAATCATTCAATCTTTGAAAACCAAAACCTGCCTCTGAATGTTGATCATCATTTGACACATGAATATCATATTGTTTACAATTATTTCCTAGCTGAAATGAAAAGTAACCCAACTCCATCTGATCACTGGGAACATCAGGCACATGTTGATTGCTAGTTTGCAAAAATGAAAAACACTCATCCATAATACAGGCTTGCAAACTAGAGAGGAACATTTCCTCATAAAATGACTCCAATCTAGCATGCCAATTACACCTTATATCAGCCTTTTACAAACATGAAAATGCATGATCACCTGTCAATGGTTCATATACCAATTGCAAATCTGGGAAAACCACTTCAGATTTGTCGTTCTTCTTAACAACAAAATCCTCATAATGCATATCAAATTCTAAATTCAAATCAGCATATGAATCCATATTATCACATCTATCAATCTTATATGCATTTTCACCTTATCTACTATTGAAATCAATTGTAGGGAAAAAATCAATGTCATATGTATCATACCTCACACCCTCAAGAACATCATCAATATCAAAACATATACTGATTGGGTATGAGAGCTTAGGGACATTTCTGGATGTATACCTCTTAAGATCAGCAGCTAAGAGTTCTGAGATTTGTTCACTACTTATTGAACCTTCTCCTTCACTTTCATTTTCCTTGGCTTCATCTTCTATGTTGTAAACATTGTCCCAATCTAATGCATGCATTAAATCTGTAGTGCTCATGTCTTTGTGCACATTCATTTTGTCATTACAACAACTTGCATCTGCGTCATGACCTTTATTATGCTGATCATAAAGTGTTGCTATATGTTGCAACATGGTTTCATAACCCTGGTTGCAAATAAATTATGGATTGAACTTGCCAGTAAGGTGATCTATATCATTCAAATCTTAAACCTCAATAGGCTCACAAATATTTGAACAATAACTTATGCTCTCACAATTTTCTTCTTTCTTTGAATACACATCTGCACTATCATGCTGAGAGTAAGAATCATCTTTAGCATCATAAGAGATATATCTACTTACGAATTCATCTCCATCACTGTACTCAAAACTATGTGCATTTTCAGATTTTGTCATTTCAATCTCACCTATCCATTCTTTAATACTGGCAACACTTTCTTCCCTCAAGGTTAAAGACCAACTAAGTGAGTTAGGCTCATCAAGCTCTAAAAATAATTCAATCCAAACTAACTCATGGGGTCTAACATCAAGTGGAAGCTCATTTAATGTAGCAATAAATCTTTCATAAAAAATATATGATGATTCTACCTTCCTCTTTCCTACTTTCCTTCTTAAAAACAAGATGCAACTATCTTGGATCTTTTGAAGATGTATTTCAATCTCCCTATAAATGTCTTTCAAATTTGACAAAGAAGTTTTAGATCTAGGAAGCACATCTAGATCCATCAAATTTGAAACATCTATTGAACCATTACCATGACAATACATCTTACTATTTTACTCTCTTTTCAAAACATATGTAGACATCAACTTCATAACTAGACATACTTCTCACCATTTTTCTAACTGAAACTTTTCCAAAATAAGAAGTATGTAACTTTAGAACCAATATTACTTTTCTTGGTGACTTGCTTCACCTTATAAGGAACAAATAATTATCTCATGAATGGGAAATACCTAGAGTGAATTTGCTACTGCTATGCACTTCACCTCTAACTAAAAAATTGAAGAGCATCTCCAAATTTCAAGTTCATTCTTATAGAGTCACCACCTCCTTGAAGAGGAATAAAATTTCAACCACTGATCGTCACTCAGAAACACTTTCAGATTTCTGGGTCTCACACAATAGAGTCACATAATATTATTATTTTTTTTAGCAACAAAATCTCTAGGACACACACTTTCAAATCTGAAAACAACTGTCAGATTTCTAAACTTCTAAGACTCTTCCCAAATGACTACTAGTCAAACTCATGGGTTTGTTTGAAATCAACAAGGTGAATACAACTTCACTCAACCTTACTAAAAATGCAATTACAAGACACTCTTATTCCCGAGCAGAGTCGCCATTTTTGTTGCTCGAAAAAAAGAGAAACCCAAGTTCACCTATAAACTATCTATGAAATAGCCATTCTCAATCAATCAAATGCTTCAAGGCTTAGAAAACATAACATAGGATCCTAATGATCCTCCTACACTTCAGGTTCTGCTAGACCTAGTGGGGGACACCCTTTGATGCACAAAATACAACCAGTCACAGAGATATGGCATTAATAAAAGCAGATGAATCTCCAAAGTCTCAACAAACAAGGAGGTTACTACAGATGGCCTAGATCTACATTAACATCTCAACTATATTGGAGCATGAGATAGATGGAACATCTAAAACTACAAACATAAAAGAAAATTGATACTTGATATTTTAAAATCTCTGAGAATCCCCTGAATCTGCAAGACTAGTGCCTTATCCAAGGGCATGGAGTCATACATCAAACTGTAAATGAAAACTTGTATTACAAATCCAATTTATTGAGAAAGATATCCCTATATTAATGCTTGACATTAATACATTCTAAACTCCAATAGAGGATCATACATTACCAAACATTATCCTGAATCCAAAAAGATTTTTCATAGAATTTAAACTCTTCCTTGAAGAGTACCTAAGAACACCCATTACACTCCCACTTTGAGAGGACAAACCCCAAACTCCCTTGAAGACTGGATTCATTGAAAATAAGAGAAGGCCTAGAGATAATCCAATAAACTATATATATGCCTTACATATATTCGACCTGCAATAGAAAACATCTACAACAAGAAGATACTCTATTACTTGGAAAGGGACATTGTATTACAAATTTGGAAAAAACTTAGAATTGGAAATCGAGATTCAAAAGCCTCGCTTAACAAAAATCTGGAACCTCTACAAAATGAGAAGACCCTCAAATAACAAGGGAGGAAAAAATCAGATTTCATTCTTTGCCAATGGAAACTACCCTATCTTTCAGCATTAACTGTTTCACACAACTTGGCCTACAAAAAACCTTTCTGACAAACTGAAAAAATCCAATCTGAGATCCTAAGGTATCTTCCCCAAAAATATTTTTTGTGGGTTATATTTGACTATAGGAATGGATTCCTCAGATCAAGAGCTTTCCAATGATATATAATATGTGTATATTAGGGTAAAAGAATAATCCCTTAGTCATCAATCCCCCTGCAAGTTGGTCATTTAAGTTTCTATCTTTTCACCACACTAAAATTATATTTTAAACCTTTGAATCTTACGACATAGATCTTTGCCACACATCTCTGCCATGTGGCACCTTTTGGTTCACTCGTGAGTCCCTCTATGCACCACTTGTCCTACCACCCAACCAAGGCTAGACCTACCCTTTGACCTAGGCCCGCCTTGTGTCTCTTTGTCTTTTCTTTGTCGTTGATCTGTGATGATTATTCATCATGCATCCCCACATAGAAGATCAGTGACCCCCATTGGATCCTTTCCATCTTGCTCATTTTTTATTTCCTCTCCATTGCTCACCCTTTCTGTAAAGTCCCACCACCTAGTCGCCAAGTCGCGACAATTAGCCATCGAGCTACTTTTTGTTGTGACTTAGTGATAGTCATTGATCTCCCTCAGATCACCATTAATCAGCCTCAAAGTATTTGACCTTTATCTCTTCTGAGTGGCTCCCTCTATCACTTTTTCCATCCACCCGATGTGTCAACATTTGGTTTGCCTGCCGATCCACCTAACTGCCACATGGACTTGCCACTAGACCTGACCCCACCTTGGTTCTTCTTCTTGCGCTCCACTTTGTGGAATGTCCTAATTTGCCTTTGGATCCATCTAGACAGCCACCTCAACTACCACCTTGCCATTTGCCAAGTCGCATGGGACAACCATCAGGAATTTTCACATGGTGGTATAGCAATGGTCATGGATCTTCCCTCAACCTACTCAATCCTTAACACCCAGGTCGCTTCACCTTTTCCGCACATGCTTTGTCACCAAGTCACAGGGGATATTTGGCAATCATCTTCCATCATGACATGGCGATAACCATTGGATCATCTCACCTGGCCGTCAGATCTTCTTAACTTGCTAGGACTTTACCTTAGTTGATTTGTTCCCCTATGTTGTGTGTCACTATGTGTCAACCACTAGTTCATTCATGAGATTTACCTGGACACCACCTATCTATTGGGTCTACCACATGTTAACCTCAAGTTTGCCACCTGACCCACCTGGACCACCAAGTCATCTTTGGTTATGTTGAAATATCATTCTTTTGGCCAAACTTCCTCTTTGGCTAGCTGTTTTCTTATCTCATAGAAACCTTTATTTCATTGATACCTTCATTTCAATGAAACTGATGCCTTTGGTGAGTCCCCTTTGAGATCCATCAAAGCCATGGTCTGCTCAATATTGATTCGAATGACATGCCACTTGTTCTACCTCATGTCACCATTGGACCTTCCACCTCATCAGCTACGTGTCACCATGTGGCACCTCATGATTTTCTCAGATTTTACCTCAGTGCCACCTGGCTTGCCACCTCACCAGTCGCCAAGTTGCGGCTATTAACAGTCGAGCACTTTCACATGGTGGTATAGCAATGGTTGTTCGATCAACTCAACCCTTCTCAATCCTTAACCTAAACCGCTCACCCTTTTTGGTACATGCTTTGTCACCAAGTCACGATGATATCTGGCAGGCATCGTTACATCACAATATAGCAACAACCATTGGATCTTCCTTGATCAACATTGATCTACCTGACTTTCTCACTAGTTATTTTTCCCTTCTACTGCAAAATTTATGCGCTTTGTGATGTGTGTGGGGGGACCACCAGATCATTGAGCAGTACCTTGTCAAAAGCCCACAAGCTTTGACACTAAGGATATATGCGGCCCTGCATTTAAATACTAAAATGCACTTCCCCGCAGCCAATGTGGGATAGATGGTCTATGCCTTGAAATTTCATTTCTTTTGTAAACCTAGTTTGGCACCCAAGTAGAAACGTGTTACATAGGCTGATTGCATCTGCATTAAAGTTTCTTTTCTTCCCATGTGCGATGCAGGGAATTTGGTGATACACTTGTTAAAATAATTTGCCTGTAGGCTTTAATTTTTTATGCCCTCACATTACAAAGTTGTGACTCATGCAAGAGAAACGATTGATCCTTGAACCTTGAACCAAAAAGGTTCAAGGGTTCAAGTTCAAAATGAATTACAATAATGTGCTTGCCCTACCATAAAACAAATCCATGAAGAGAAATCCCTAAAGTGAGGCATCATTGGGTCACCAAATTTAGCATGATTTTTATGAGTCCCAACACCACAATCTGTTGTTAAGAGCATTAACACAATAGGATATAGGAATGAACAATAGAGCATTATGGGTGTCTAAGATACAGGATTTTAATCTAGATATTAAACCAACAAAATTAGTGATGGGACAAGGCCTGTGTAACTTAGTTGCAAAAAGTAAGAATGAAACGACTGAGGAGCTGCCCTTAGTCTTATTTATTGGACTTCAAGATTCCCATTTTGCAGACGTTGCATATTACTTAACTTATGGGGATTGTCTAGTGTATCTCTCTCCAAGAGAAAAATAGAATTTGAGACTAAAGGCTACCAAATATATTATTTTTAATGATGTATTGTACAAAAAGGGGTTAGATGGAACTTTCCTACGCTGTGTGGACAAGTCCTTTCAGGAGTCACTATTGAAGACCTTTCATGATGAAGCCTATGGTGGTCTTTTGTCAACAACAATAACTACCTACAAAATCTTGATAAATTATTATTATTGGGCAAGTATGTTTAAGAATGCATACACTTGGGTAGCTAAGTATGGAAAATGTAAGTTATTCATAGGGAAGCCACAACTTGCAACATTACCTCTTAGACTGGTAGTTATTGGTGAACCATTCAAACATTGGGTTTTATATTTTAGAGGTCCCTTGTCACCTACCTCAACTGTTGGACATACACAGATACTGACAGCCACAAATTACTTCACAAAATGGGTTGAAGTTTTTCTAGTGTGGAAGACAACTTCTGAGGTTGTTTATAATTTTCTTAAAGAAAATATTCTGGTTTGATTTGGAGTTCCTCAGAAAATTGTGGCTAATAACGCAACCAACTTCTCTTCTGCTAAGATTTCATTGTTTTGTTATGATCATGGGATATCTCTTGCCCACTCTTCAGATTATCCCTCTAGGTAACGACCAGGCAGAGTCAAGTAATAAAAAACTAATAAATATTATGAAGAAGTTGGTTAGTGAAAATTTCAAAGACTAGCACAAAAGACTGTATGAAGCTCTTTGGGTGGATCAAACATCTCCAAAAAGAGCTATAGGGATGTCACCTTTTGAAATCATGTACATAATGGGGGCTCGGGTGTCACTTCCCTTAGAACTTGCAACTTCAAAGTTACAGACTATTATTGAAGATGTATATTTTCAAGATTCTTTGGAGAAGAGGATTATCCATTTGATGAGGATTGATGAAGAAAGGGATAAATTAGTTAATTGGATCAAAAAACATAAAATGATGGTCAAGAAAATATTTGACAAGAGAGCCAGGCCATGAAAATTCATGCTTGGCAATCAGGTTCTTCTTTGGGACAGAAGAAGAGAACCAAAAGGTGCACATGTGAAGTTCGAATCATTGTGGAAAGGACAATTTGCAATTCAAGAGGTAAAAGGCCCTAACTCTTTCAAGCTAGCATATCATGATGGTACTGTTCTTCTCTTGACCTATAAGAGGCAGGATCTGAAGTTATATCAATTGTAAGCGAGAGTCCCCCGCAAGTCTTGTACATAAGTTTTGTTCTATTTGGTTAGTTGTTTCGATTCCATTTTTGTGTCTATTTTGGTCCTTTTGATAAGGCTCATTTGTGAAACCAAAGATCCTAAGGTTCATGTCTAGGTCTCTTACTATCCCAATCCCCAGTCAGAGCCAATGTTAGCCCTCCCTATTTTCATTGAAAATTCAAACTTTGAAGGTTGCCTTTTAAGTGTTATTTTCCTTTTGGTCATGTATTTCTTCTCTTTGAACCTGAGTCTTTGCACCTTTTCTATGTTCAAAGTTCAAAGTGATCTTTAAAGAATTTTCTTCATGGCTTTCTCTTATGGTAAAAGTGAGTGCTTTGTTGAAATTGGTATTGAACTTGAACTTTTGAATCACTTTGGTTCAAGGATCGAGGTTCAAACTCTGTCATGCATCGGTTAAATCTTTGCTCACTCATTGTTCTTTGTTTTGTCGCATAGTCAGTGTTATGTGTTCTTCTATATTATTTCTCAAAATTGAACTTGAACCTTTGAACCTCTTGGTTCTTGGTTCAAGGTTCAAATTTTGAATTCTTAAAGTCTAAATTTCCATGTAGAATTGGCACATGCATCATGAAGTGAATGTAGCGGAGGGAAAAGAGAATACTCTAGAGAATTCAAAATGTTAGTTTCTAAATTATGACAAGCAATTATGATAATTAGTGAGTCATGTGATGGAATGACCCAAAATTAAATGCATGTCACTTATACATTGAATCAGGTGTTAGCTCAAATGAACTTACTTAATTAGTACAGTTAGCTAAGTTTTAAGAGTAAATTTTGTCCATTTTTAATTCAAAAGCTAGAAATTGTTTCTATAATCTTCTTAGTAGCCCTGCAAGAGACAAAAATTATAGGATTGTATCTGCATTCTGAAGATTTCCAAGAATTGGCTGTCAAGATCAGGTTAGTTTCAATCATTCTCTCTTATGCCGCATTTACTTGTTCTGGAAGCTAGCTATTGTTCATTCCCCTTTGTTGTGTAGGAGAATTCATTTCATTCCTGAAATTGACTATTTAAAATGAGAGGGCCCATTATGAGGCCAACTCTACCAAAATTGGGTTGCTTCTCTCTTAGTTAGTTCACTTCCTGAAGTGGGGGATACTTCCTTAGCACAGACAGACCTCTTTGATTTTCTTGAGAGAGCGAAAAGCCCAGCTCAAAATTCAATGATGGAGAAAATTGTGAAGAGTTGTTTGGTTGAGGCCACTACATTTCCCATCACCGCACCATGCCCAAAGTTAGTATTGGAATGTATGAACTGGTATGATGCGAAGTATAGGTGTATTGGGAACATTAATGGTGAAGTGCTATTGAAAATAGACAGGGAAATTGTAATGGCAGATATGGGCATAGCTCATAAAGATCCATATGAAGAATGGACTATTGGCACTTCATATTCCTTCTTTTTAGAGAAGAAGAGTGCTTATCAAAATGTGATTGCCAGAAATTAGTTGTTGAAGCTTCAAAAGGGGGGTTGAAGGTTACCAAGGCCAATTACTAGAGAGCACTTCATAAAAGAGTTGTGAGACATTTTCGTTCTATTGAATAGGTTAAAAGGAAATACCCATGCCTTTTACTGGGAGGACTAGATGTATTTCTACATCCAAGTCATGCTAAATGGAAGCACCTACCTAGATTTGGGGTAGCTTATTGTAGAAAGATTGCATGAGAGTCTAAATAGGTTTGCGAGAATAAGTGGTTTCTACATGTCTTCATATTTTTTTTATATGTTTTCTTGTACTGAGGATTGCAATGGCTTACATCATGAACCTTGGACTAATGGAATAAGGGTATATGAATATCACCCTCACCTACAAGAATAGAGATATGGAGAAAATTTCATGAGATGGAATGAAATCTTCACAGGAAGATTGTTTTATGAATTGCAAGGAAACACAAATAAGAGGTTGTCAACAAAAGCCAAGGAATTTATTGGTACTTATGGTAGTTTCTTTATTCAATTCCCTTAGTTCGCATATATTAGAATTGGTGGTTTTTAGGGTGAACCTTTCAGGTTACCCAGATATGTTTTGGATAGCTATGTTTTAATTGAAGTTAATCGACAATTATCTTATATTGACAATAAAATTGGAGGGAAGTCCGGGGTGGTCTTTCTAGTATAACTTGGACACTATAGCTATGCAATGATTTCAGATGCCTTGAACTTGAACTCAAGAAGTTCAATTTGCAATTATATGTTGCCAAATATAAATTTGACCATTAGGATTAGCTATAGAGAATTTAGTTGTTGATAATGATTTTGAGAATGTACCCTAGTTGGAGGATTATTGGGAGAACTGTGCTGATGATTTTGAAGTTAGAAGAAGGCTTTGGTCAAGACTCATGATTCAAAAAATCATAACAATGGGCTTATCCATGCAAGAAGATGAAGATGAGGAAGTTATTGATCCTGAGTTCAGTGAAAAGATATAGGGACAACCTATCCCATAAATTGATTGGAATAGGAAAGGGGAAGATAGCATTTATGCCAGAGACTTTAATGTGATCAAAGGAACAAAAAAATGGTTGAAACATCATCTTTTTTGACAAAGGCCTATACCTGCACCTAAAGAGAAGAGAGCTGGTAAAAATTACCAAACATCACTTCCTTCTTCTAATGTTGTTGTTGATAATGCAGGTGATGAGAAACAGAGGATGAAGAAGGACAAAATTGAAAATTTAGGAGAATCTTCTATAGGTTCTGCTTTTGTCCATGTTACCAGATAACATAGTAGAAAAAGCAATTAGAAAACCCTGGGAAACTCATTGGTAGTGGACTTGGATTCTGACAAGGAAATTTAAGGAGCAATGGATATTTAAGCAGCAATGGATACTCAGATGCAGGACTAGCCCATCACAGATGCTATAGATAAAGGAAAGGAAATTCAAGAACCTGAGGATTCTGGGAATACCATTGTCATTGTCACCATTAATCAACAATCACCATCGCCAAGGGAAACATCCACCACTCTTAAGTGGCTAAGTGCTTCACTTACTAAGAAGAGGAATGTAAATCCCATTTCAATCCCAATGAAGGATATGGTCAACAAGTGTTTAGGAATAACACCCAAGTCCAAGAGACTAAAAATAGAAACCACGATCAATGTGGATGAGCAAAGAGGACACTAGATTAGAGAAGTAGCTAGACCCCCTATAGACAAGGAGGTCAAGAATATCACTGAGAAAGATTTCATCATTGAAAAGATTGATCTAGGGGAAACTTCCCAAGCTGTTGATGCTAAACATTTGGAGACTTCAACCAAAAGGATCCTCACGAGGACTTGGAAGGATGAAAAAGGCAAAAATGAGATGAAGCAGATTATAATGCAAATGGCTCAATATATCAATACTATTCATAATCTGAATCCTCGGCCACTTTCCCAAGTTTCTTTGTCATTTGATCCAAAATCACCCATGAACCAGAGGTTACTTGATCAGATTACAAATGTCTTCACTAAATGACTCAAATCAATTGCATAGCAGGGAACTAATTATATTTCTAATCTGGTCAAGGTGTTTGAGAATACAGAGTCTATGGGTAAAGAGTTAGAAACATAAATAGTTGCTTGGGAGAAAGAGAAGAGCAAATGGCTAGTTGTATTGAAGAAGATGAGAGATACTCAGAGATATGGAGTGATGAACTTCCGAGCTGAAAATCCATTGCACGAACTTGATGATAATGTACTCTTTGTCTACAAATAGAATATTGAGTGGAGGAAATCAATTATTGAGGAAGGACATGAGGAATCCCTTGATCTTCTAACATAATTAAAAGAATTGACCAACACTATGAAAAAAGATATAAAATGCATAGATCTTCAGCTTCTAAAAGAGGATAAGAAGACACTCGAGGACTCATCATATATGATCCAAGTTTTCAAAGATCGAGTACAATAAATTCAAGAAGCAAAGTCCTTGACAATTGAAGATTTCTCAAAGATTGCAAGAATTGAATCTATGTTGGTTGTCTATTTCGAACATCTTGAAATGCATAAGGGTAAGGTCTTATAGCTAGGCAAAAAGAATGAGGTACGGAAGTAGCGAATCCTACATATTAGCCTCCTACATTATCAGCTCATTCTAAACTTTTCTTTAGCTCACCTAGAATGGTGGAACATTCAAAGCACCCCCACATCACAAGACAAACAAGTTGAAGCCACATCATTTGCAGGAGTCTAATCGTGCCTTTGTTTCTCATGGCTTATGCCACTTTTCTAGTTTAGTTATTCCTTTTTCAGTTTTAAAACTAAACTTCTTTAACTCTCAGGTAGAGTTAATCATTTGACTCTGGTTTTATTTCTAACGAACTGTCATAGCCTAGCGGATATTTATATGGTTCTAGAAATCTTTTTAAAGGTCCGAAAAACTTTGATTTAGAGGAAGAAACTTAAATTTTCTTTGGATTTTTAGTGTAGACATTTCTGGTACATGAATGGAATGATATTTTGATACGATCTTCAAATCTGTGTATTTGAAAGATATAGCAATCTCTTTTGGCATGTATGCTTATGTGCAGAATACTTTATTTCATTACCAGTGCTTTCTTAATTTGTGAATTTATTGATTCTCTTTTTGTTAAAAAAAAGGTGTTGCATTGTTGTTTAAATGACTTTGATCCCCCTTGTCCTGTGAGGTATGAACGAGAATCGATCAACATTTATGATACATTTTGGATGGAATAAGTTTTTATATTGAATGGATATGTGCAGGAGTAAAGTCTGTGAGCTTTACATTTATTGATAATCATCTTGTAGTGTTCTTTTGTGTTGATAAATGAATGTGAAATCCTTTCTCACTTTTTTGTGAAAAGTGTGTTTGTTTCTGAGTTATCTGTATAATAATTTATTGAATATGTTATGAGGAGTTGCACTCTTATGTAGAGGGTAAACCTAAACTCAATTAACCTAACTGTTGGTTTATCTGATTTTTCATGAAGAGTATGCACTAGTCATCATTTTAAATATATAATAGAAATCAAAGAAAAGGAAAATCTGGTAACCAACATCATGCAATAAGATTGATCATTTTGCTTCTATATGACCTGAAAGAGCTACTAGGAATCATGAAAGATTTGTGAGGAATTATAAGCCTAATACTGAATATCAGAGTAGACCTAGATTCACAAGGAATAAGGATAAATCATGTTATTATTCTAGTGATGATGAATTTTTTATTTCACATGATGATGATGATGAACCTGTGAGTGGATCGGGTAATGGAGCTTCCTCTAGCAAAGATTGAGTCTTTATTAATATCAAGGATGATTCTCTGGAATCTATCATTGAAGCAACACATACTGGGGAAAAGGCTTTGGCTGCTAAAATTGAAGAAAAGGATGAATGGGTCATAGACAGTGGATGATCGCATCACATGTCTAGTGACAAGAGAAAATTTCTATCACTACAAGAATTTGATGGTGGATTGGTCAAATTTGGAGACAATAAGGCATGTAGGGTCAAAGTAATAGGAACAATATCTTTGGATGGTAAGACTAATACTGATAACATTTCCTATGTTGAAGAAAAGCATAATCTTTGAAGTGTAGGTTAGATGGTGGATAGAGGATTTCATTTGCAATTCAATAATGAAAAGTGTAAGATCATCAATAAATCTAGACCGGAGATTGCTTCTAGAACTCAAGCCAAAGGTAATATATTTCATTTGAACTCTAGTAAGAAGGATTACTTAATTACTCAGATTGATGAAAGTTGGTTATGGAATAAGAGGATGTGTCATGTAAATTTCGATTGCATAGTGAAGATCAATTCAATACTGACTATCAGAGATTTGCCTAAAATTGTTAAACCTTATAATCCGATATATAGAGAATGTCAAACAGGTAAGCAAGTTAGAACTTCTTTTAGAAGTATACATGATAAATCTAATGAAATTCTTGATCTTATTCATAATGATTTGTGTGGACCAGCAAGGACTAAAAATTTTCAGTGTGATAGATATTTTATGTTACTTATTGATGACTATTCTAGAATGATGTGGGTAGCATTTTTGAAGGAAAAATTTGAAGCTCTTGAGAAATTTTAAATCTTTAAGGCTATGGTTGAGACTGAGACATGACTAAAGATAAAACGTTTAAGATTAGATAATGGCAGTGAGTTTACATCTGGTGAGCTCAACAAATTTTATTAGAGGAATGGTATTAGGAGACAACTTTATGCACCTAGGAATCCATAGCAGAATGGATTGATGGAAATGAAGAACAAAACAATATTGGATGTAGCAAGGACTATGATGACTAATGCTAGATTACCTGATATCTATTGGACAGAGGCTATCAATACCACTGTATACACTTTCAATAGAGTACACATTAAAGGTGATATCGGTAAGACTCCTTATGAACTATGGTTTCGCCATACTCCTATTGTCAGATATTTCCAATTTTTTTGAAGTAAATGTTACATTAGAAGAGATAATGCATTAGGAAATTTTGATCCTAGAAGTGATGAAGGAATATTTTTGGGTTATTCTACTAAGAGAAAAGCATATAGATGTTATAACAAAAGATTGAACTGGATAATGGAAAGCATAAATGTCAAGGTGGATGAGCATGATAGTAATCAGATCAGAGCATATGATTATGGACCAAAAGATAAATTTATCAGACCTAAATCGATAATCCAAGAATCAGTTTAGAAAAGTGAACCAGTGACTTCGATAGTATTAGAAAATTAATCAGTGACAGAGGAATGACATAATGAGTCAACAAATAAAGAAAATTCAAAGACTCTGAGGTATGTAAAGCTAAATCATTCTAAAGATCAGATCATTGGAGACAAAAGAAAAGGTGTGATGACTAGGAGAAGGTGAGCTGTTGAAGAGGTATGTTTAATTTCTTAAATTGAACCAGAATATTTTATTGAAGCAAGTAAGGATGAAAATTGGATAAAATCAATGGAAGAGGAATTAGACTAGATGGAAAGAATAAGACATGGGAACTAGTACATAGACCTAAAAATAAGAGAATTATTGGAACTAAATAGGTTTTCAAGAATAAATTGGATGAGGAAGGTAAAGTGGTAAGGAACAAGGCTATATTGGTTTGCAAGGGGTATTCACAGGAAGAAGGTGTTGATTATGAAGATACTTTTGCTTGGATTGCTAGAATTGAAGCAGTAAGACTTTTTCTTGCTTATGATTCACACAAGAACTATAAAGTATATCAGATGGATGTCAAATATGCATTTCTGAATGGAGATCTTGAAGAAGAAATTCACATTAAGTAACCTGATGGATTTTATTTATCAGAAGACAAGGACATGGTTTGGAGGCTAAAGAAAGCTTTATGTGGACTAAAACAGGCCCCTGGAGCATGTTATGCTAGACTAGATAAGTATCTTTCAAAATTTGTCTTTAGAAAAGGTAATGCTGATAGAAACTTATATTACAAAATTGAGCATGATGATATATTGATTATTGAAGTCTTTGTGGATGATATCATTTTTGGAGGAGAGGAAGGTCTATGCATGAAATTTGTTGATGATATGAAGAATGAATTTGAAATGTCTATGATTGGTGAGATGAAAATTTTCTTAGGCTTGCAGATTACTCAGACTGATAAAAGTCTTTTCATTTGTTAAACTAAGTATGTGAAGGAGTTACTTAAGAAATTTGGACTTGAGAATTCTAAACCTGTCGGTACTCCTATGATAAACAGTTGCAAATTGTTATAGGATAGTGAATCTCCTAAAGTGAATCTAAGAAGATACAAATCAATGGTTGGTGGTTTGATGTACCTAAATCAGACTAGACATAATGAATGTTGTTTGTATTACTTCTAGATTTCAGTCAAACCCTCGACAAACTCATGATATTGTTGTCAAAAGGATATTCAGATATTTTGTAGGTACAACAGACTCTAGGTTATGGTTTTTGGCCATTTGGAGGAATTGATTATGTGTTGCACTGATATTTTGTCATTGATGCCAATACTAGATGTTTTGGTTTCTTTACTGGTAACCTTCTAGTCCTATTAGGTTGTTTAGTTTCTCGTTGGTTAGATTATGATGATTCGGTATTCTTCAGTATACTTTGGCTTATGGAATTGGCTTAGATATGCTATTCATGTTGCTCAGATTTATGTTCAATCAATTGGTTTTGATTTGGTGATCAGATGATATCCTGTATGGTCGTAAGTTTGGTTTGTTGATCTGGTGAGGGTTTCACTGACAGAGCTTTGATGAAGGTGTTTTGATGTTATGCATAAGTGGTGTTGGTGGGGCTTCTAGTAGAGATTCAGGATGCTGATGGTGATTATGTTTGAGACTTGGCTGATTGGGATCATTGCTATAGTGTGTGTGGACCTAAATTGGGTCTGGTTTATCTAGGTTATGGACCAGCTTAATGTAACATGTTGATTGGACTTCTTTATGTGTTTCTGGGATGTCTTATGGGTTGGATATTATTTGTTTGGTCTCAAAATGACATGTTTTCTAATTATATAATTTATTTATTGTGTGGTGGCCGATCTTATTATTTTTGGTGGAGGGTTTGTATATATATGAGGTAAGATCTCATTGTAGATCTTATGTAAGGATAAGGAAAGGATGTATAGGAGTGAATAATGTAATAATCATTCATGTAGAGGATCTGGTCAATCATTGGTGATTGAGTTGGGTCTTGTAAGAGGATTAAGTCCTCCAGTATTGAGGTTAACCAGAACTTTACTCAAGCATATGAGATGCTATCATTAAGGTTCATTCTCTCTTCCAGATTATAGTCTATATTTTTATGTAGTCAGTGAGACTCCTATTGTAATGAGTAGTGTGCTCTAATTTGTTAGCCTTGTTGCAAGTGTAGGCCCCTTAATTTGTAATCACATACTTACTGTAGAAGTATTATATGACTGTGGGTAGGCTTCCCACTATGTTTTTTCCCTTTATCGAGTTTTCTACATACAAATCTTGGTGTCATGTGGTGGTATTTATTCTCTAATTTTTTCTTGTGCTTAATTGGTTTATTTACTATTTCAATATTTGGTTTATACATTCTGGTATTGATCTTTTGGGTTCAAGTATTAAAGGTTTTAATTGCTTAAGGTTCTGGTAATCTGGTGACAACTGATTCAGCCCCCCCTCTCTCAGTTGTCTTCTAGTTATTTGAACTATCTAACAATTGGTATCAGAGCACTAGTCCTCTCTACAAAAGCTTAACCGTTTGTGGAAGATCCTATGACATCTAATAGTTCGAGTTCATCTAGTTCATTTGTTGTTATCTTTTAGATAAATTCATAGGCTTGATGGAACAAATTGTAGAGTATGGAAGATTCAGATGGAGACTCGTCTAAGATGTCTTGGTAAGGAAATTTGGGAAATCACAGAGAATGGAGTAACCCCTTTTAATCTAGCATCTAACAATCCTTCTCTAGCAAACATGGATAAGGAGCTTGAGAATGATTGTAGAGCTAGAGAAGCCCTCTTGTGTGTACATTCTAATCATCAAATAATGGGATTAATTGACAAATCAACAACAAAGGCTATATGGAACATGCTGGAGACTCTAAATGAAGGTGACCCTACTATTAAGATTGATAAACTTGATGGTTACTGGGTGAGATATGAAAACTTGAAGATGGAAGAATATGAAAGGATTACTACATTCATGGAAAGGGTAAATGAAAGTTTTATGGCAATTCAATGTTGTGGTGGATCTCTGAGTGAAGATGAAATATTTTCTAAAGTTCTAAGAGCTTTGCCATCAGATTATAAGATGAAGGCTACTGCAATTAATAAATTGAGAACAATGCCTAATAATTTTGTCAATAGAGATACCTTGGTTGGGAAATTATCTTCTTTTAAGCTCAAAAAATTTGGACCTTCTGAAACTATGAAGTCTGAACCTTCTTTTCATGCATCTACATCATCAACTGGTAGGCACGATTGGAAAGCTTTGTATTCAAAGGAACTGGATGATATGAAAAGTAAAGATGAATAATTTGAGCAACTTGAAGCCCTATTTTCTAGAAGAGTACCTAAGTGACCAATAGGAAGTAAGTATGAAGGAAAATATGATAAACCTAGAGGATCTGGTTAATACTAATAGGGGGGTGAATTAGTATTAACAAAAACTAAAACTTTCAACACCAGAACAAACTTATCTAAGATTTGAAAACATTTGATACATAAACCAAATCTTCATAACAAATTTCCTTATCAGATCTAGATAATCATTTCCAGATCAATCATTAATTCAATATCAGATCAACAAACAATGTTACCAACTTATCAACTAATCAAGATGTTAGGAACAAAAAGGGAAACTGAGGGGGGGGGGGTGAATCAGTTGTCAATTAATTTCAACCTAATTATAACTTAATCAAACTTGATACTTGATACCGGTAAACCAAACTTAATATTGGTTAATAGATTAGCAGTTAATATCACTACCGATGAAACTTAATCCATGAAATAGAAAGAGAAACAACATCCGCAACACATAACACAAAGCTATTGACGTTGGAAACCCTGTAAGGGGAAAAACCATGGTGGGAAACCTTAGTTACAATCTGATGATACTACTGTAGATAGTATGTGTACACAAATGGGGTCTGCACATGCAGAAAGGTGAACCGCCTAGAGCACACTACTCAAATGGGAGTTAGAATGACTATAGTAGGATGGTTAAATCATAGAATAATGTACTACTCAAATTATCATCTCCAATGTTGGATTTAGTACCGGTTAAGCTCTGATAAACACCTTCAAAACTTCCTTGAACCTTCTCTATGGTCTGCTCATATGATCTTCAATACTTGCACATACCATGTTACAATTCCGTAACCTTACATACAATATTATCTATGTCATCTCACAAATGAGATCTTAAATATATACAAAACCTAAGACCAAATTTGTAGGTCGTCTTACCAAGATATTACAATAAAATCAATTACAAATAAATCTTGATGTGATGCATCATGTTGGCTCAATACATTTACAACAATATCCAATTAATAAATCATCTCCATAGCATGTCATGTTGATCTAGAATAGATAACACATACCAGTCCATAACCTAGACCAATCTATCGGTAACAACAAATATGTCAACCCGATTAGACCAATAACCAAAAAACCAAACCAAGTATCCAAACCATGTCTTCAACATAGTCAAGTGATCTCTAGATGATAACAAGCATCATCAGTTTTGGTGAACCATATAACCTTCCGATGAACAATATAGTGGTGACTATGCATAAGTCACTAAACTTGCCGATGAACACAATGTGTTGGTTCAACAGTAAACCAATATAACCATAGTGCCAAATCAACAATGTAGATCTCTAGAAGGATAAGTGTTGACATCAATGACAAAACTAATGCAACACATCCATAATACCAATACAAGATGCTTCATCAATCATATAATCATCAATATCGGTAATCAATTTAATATCTTTGAAAAACAAACATAAACTGTCTTTACCAGTTATTAGAAATAAAACATGAACATCACAAGAAAAGCATACCACACGTTAACACCATGATTTTCACATGGAGACCCAAATAGGGAAAAACCACGGTGGGAATTGGTACCCACAAATATTTTGCACTCTTTTGGAATGCACCATGTTAGGAGCCAAGCCTGGTTACAAGCTTACAATGATGCTCTCTTAGAAGCAGATCCTGTTAGGAGTCACCTAGTTAAGGGATTTACCTTAGTCCTGTTAGAAGATTTGATCTATTAAGATCAACCTCACAAGAGGATTTGGAACTCAAATATTGAGTCACCCTATTAGGGGATTACAATTTGAGGCTTGTTAGGACCCACTCAGTTAAGGGATTTTAGCTGCTGTAATTGCTAGAGAACAACAACGAATAATCTGTGTATAGAAATCCACTGCTTTTTTTATCAGATCCAATTAAGTTCTAAGTGTGCATCTCGATGGCATATCTTCTCACACTCTGGTTCTACTTCCCACATTTCTCAAAATCACCGACGCTTCAAAACATCAACCTTGCCAACATAAATAACTTTTACAACTAGGTCGGCATCAAAATCCTAAGACTTACTACATAGATCATCACAAATCTTTACAATTCATTAAAAATAATCATATGGATCATTACAATCAATTACAAATCAATATTGGTCATTGAATAATCATAAATCATCATAGTGAGTCATCTGGTACAGAGTCAAACCCTTAGCACATTTTACTAAGCACTTTGCACATTCCCAAGAAATTGCTTGTCCAAACGCATCAAAACACATTTCAAACACATCACGTGGTTTGTGCCACATTATCATGAACACATGAACTTGATGTAGATCACTGCCAAACCAAAAATCATTACCAGTGAAGAGAATTCTTTACCGGTCTTTAAACCCTTCTTAAACCCTAGCAAAAGTTCATCAAAATTTCAAAATATGCCTTCCAGAAATCAACATAGGTTGTGGTTCTAGTCACACACTCAAATCCATCATAAAATCTTGTGTATCAAACCACAAGTCATCAAACATTTCCAATCACCTGATTCCATCAAAACTTATCTGCTTTACCGATTAAGGTCCTAATTCACAGTCTTGCCCGTAAACTTTGTCAAACTATCAAACTCTTACCTCGATAGACCAAATCACTTAGCCAACAAGTCAATCACCAAAAATCAATTGTAAACATCATTAAACATTAGTTGAATCTGGTTGACATCAATAACAATATAAATAATTGATCATGTCATCTCCTTCTACCAATACAGTCATTCACCATCATCTCATCTTCATCAGCTATGCCAAACATGCCAACAATCTCCCCTTTTGGCAATGATGACAACAATAAATATCAATATAATCAACTCATACTATTCTTCTATGTTCTAGACCTTCTCAGCAACTCTTCTCTTCTCTATTACATCTCATCTGTCCATTATACTATATCTACTCTAACTAATCATATGTCTTCTCTTAATCATATTTCTTCTCCCAATCGTATTTCTGATCCCAATTGTATTTATTCTCCCAATCATATTTCTTCTTCCCCTTTGACAAAAATTCAAAAGGTGCATAAGCATAAAAAAATATCAAGTCTACTGTAGTTGTTGTCTTTAACATGTTTGCAAACACATCTAAGTTACTCCCCCTATGGTGTAGCCTGCATCTCATCAATCCAAAGTGAAAAATAGTCATGAAGCCCACTGGGTTGATGCATCTTGCATTCTAGTTTTGACTAAGTAGGGGTCTAACCCCTAATTTACCTCTGAGATACTCAAAGATTTTCTTCAGCAATGGTTTTGTGAAAATATCTGCTACTTTCTGTTTTCTTGTCATATACTCCATGCGAACTTGTTTTTCCTATACTCTTTCCCTTAGAAAATGATATTTCAATTCTATGTGCTTTGTTCTTGCATGTAACATAGGATTTTTTGAAATAGTGATTGCACTAGTATTATCATAGTAAATAGTTACCTGATCAAACATATCAAATCTGAATCCTTCAAGAACATATCTCATCTAGATTGCCTACGCGCAATTGATTGATGTTGAAACATACTCTACCTCTATTGTTGAGTGAGAAACACACATTTTCTTCTTACTTGTCCAAGAAACCAGTCTACCTCCAAGAAGGAAATCTCCATCAGTAGTTCTTTTCTAGTCATCTACATTGCTTGTCCAATCTGCATCAGTAAACACATTCAAAAAGAAATTTCCTTTATAACGATACCACAAACTATAATCTATTTTGCCTTTCAGGTACCAAAATATCCTTTTCACCACTACCAAGCGAGTCTCCTTGGGATCCTTTTGAAGTCTAGCAACCAATACAATAACATGTACAATATTTAGTCTTGTACGAATGACATAATGCAGTTTACCAATCATAGACTTGTATTCTTTCTCATCCACAAATGGTGAGTCATCTTGCTTAGACAACTTGCAACCTGTCACCATCAATGTACTAACCGGTTTACAATCATCCATGCCAAATGTTTTCAACACTTCTTTGACATAATTACTTTGATAGATAAAAATTCCACCATCCAAATGCTGGACTTACAACCCAATAAAAAATTTAATCTCTCCAATAAGAGACATCTCAAATTCCTTTTTCATTTCCTCATCAAAATCCATGCTTAGGTCATCACTACCAACAAAGATAATGTCATCCACAAATACTTTACCTATCAATACTTTCTCTCCATCAATATTTAGATATATGTTACTGTCCTCACTGGTACGCTAGAATCCTATCCTGATCAGGTGTGCATGCAACCTTTCAAACCATGCTCTCAGTGCTTGCTTCAATCCATGTAGTGCTTTATGTAGTTTGAAAATCATATCTTTGTCATCAGATAAAGAAAATCCATCTGGTTGTTCTATGTATACTTCCTCTTCAAGAATTCCATTCAGAAAGGCTAACTTGACACCCATTTCATAGACTTTAAATCCTTTAAATGCAACATAAGAAAGTAACATTCTTGCTCCTTCCAATCTTGCCATAGGTGTGAAGGATTCACCATAATCTTCTCCTTCTTCATATGCATAGCCTTTGCAAACTAGTCATTCTTTATTTCTGACAACCTTTCTTTCTTCATTTAACTTGTTTCTAAAAACCCATTTGGTTCCAATCACATTCTTGTCTTCTGGTCTAGGAACAAGTATCCATGTCATGTTCTTCTCTATTTGATCTAACTCCTCATTCATTTCACTAATCCAGTCATCATCCTTTAATGCCTCTCTTACTATTCTCGGCTCAATAGTAGAAACTAGAGAAGAATTTCTCTGATTTTCCTCCTTGTTTGTACTCTAGCATGTTTATCTCCAATTAATTGTTATTCTGAGTGATTTAAGTTAACATACCTTGGAATAACTAGTTTTGGTGCTGTGCTTCCTGCTTCATGTTCTTCATCGCTCTTTGCATTTACCAGTTGAGTACCTATTTCTACAATATTTTGCTCATCAGTCTTCTACACTTCCGGTTCTATGAACACAAGTCTTTCTTCATCTTTCTCAAACTTAGATCTATTGGACTCACCAGATTTCTCAAGGAGTTCATCTATCTTCACATTAGCACCCTCAATGATCTTCTTAGTTCTCTTTTTATAACATTTAAATGCCTTACTCTTTGTAGAGTAACCAAGAAAATGTTACTACTTATCAAGTTGCCATTAGTTTTATGTTCAAAGTTATTCTATTTACTCTAGCTGGTTATCTCTATCGAAATATTCAGTCGGTATGCACAGTCTAATTGGTTAAAGAAGAAAGTAGTTAAGAACCTAGTATGCACTGAGCTATCTACCGAGTATCATTCCATGTCTACCGAGCAACAAAGCTGACACACCGAGTTGATATACATCGAGTGAAACGTGTTACAAGATTCATTGAACCTAGACATACATATGAAAATGTGTTACAAGATCAAGGAACATAGAACTGTTATCACATTGGAAATTGCACCTAAAGATTGTGTATGATTTTGAGGTCATCTAACCAATGAATTATTTTGCATGGTTATTCATTCGATAAAACATGTTTGTAAGATCGAAGCAATGAATGGATCACCGACATAATAGATCTATTTATACAACATAGATTAAGATCAAAAATATACATGCAACATGATTGAAAGGAAGATATAGAAATATATGAAGCAAGACATGTGAAAGCACTAAGTGTTATGACTGTTACAGAGACACATAGGTCATCGAGAAAGATTTCAGAGAACAGTCAAAGAACAGAGTAAATAGAAGGGTTTATCTAGTTACTATATGGGTTACCGATGTATGCTATAAGCAAGGTAATCTTATTCTAAGCACATAGAATCTGCTATAACATTCCAGATGTAAAGTTGCAGATATTTGTAATTATTTTATTGTAATATTTTGAAGTTGTAAGAGAAACCTTTAATAGGGTAAAAGACTCTAATCAAGTCTATAAATTGTAAAGCCTCTAACCAAGTGCAGCATTTAGATGATATGTTGTAAAATCCTTTAGCAAGGTAGATCTAACAGATCTTGATACTCCTAATAGGGTAAGCTATTAGAAATAGCTAAACATGTAGCTCTAACTGAGAAACCTTTATTATTGCAGTAGTGAAGTTGTGGGTGCCATCCCCACCGTATTTTTTCTCTCTAACCAAGAGTTTCTGCATAACCAAAATATATATGTTATGGAGTGAATCGTGTATGATTGTTATTTATTTGTTTTAGCATTATATTATGTTACTGCACTATTTAGTTTATGCATAACAGTAAAGATATTGTTAAGAAGAAAAGGATCTCATGTACTGATTCATCCCTCCCCTCTCAGTACATTAGCTTTCCATATTGGGCCTAACAATTGGTATCAGAGCTTCAATCTTGGAAAAGGGTTTAACTACCTAAAGAGAAAGATCTTATCAATGGAACACTATAAACAATCTCAAAGGATTGTGTATCTGCAAGAAGAGATGGATCATGCTAATCAAGTGATTGTAGACATGCAAAGGCAAATGCAAAAATCTCTGAAAGTGAGAAGAAGATTATCTGATGATTTGTACGACTCTCAAGAGTTAGTGGAACAAATTGAGACATCATCTGAGAATAGTATATGTAAACAAACTGAAGAAATGATTGGAGTATTGAAAGAAAAGAACAAAGCACTGGCTGATCAACTAAAAGCAATGAAAAGAGAACATGAACATTTCAGCACACAGATGACTGAAAATCTTGATGCATTGAGGACAGCTGAGGATAAAATAAGAGATCTAGAAAGAGAGAAACAACAACTTGAAGTATTAGTATCTGATAATGTAATGATGAAATCACAAGGTTGACTGGGCTTCAACAAAACCTATCAGATCAACTAGGCTATGCACATCATGAAGCAAATCTGAAAGATGGTGAGAATCAAGTATTGAAACTTGAGGTATCAAGGTTGACCAATGAACTTGAAACAAAGAATAAATCCAAAGAAACACTGAAGAAGAGTTATGAAGCATCAAAGATGTTGGATGAGCAACTGAATACAAGATGACCCAACAAAGATGTAGGACTTAGTTACAAAGGAAAAGACTCTACCAAGAATGGAATCCATACTACCGAGAGAGGAGAATTGTCAAAGCAAGCTGGAATCAAGAAGAACATCAAAAGAAAGAAGCGTATTTGCAACTACTGTGGAAATCAAGGTCACACTGCCAACATGTGCGAAATTAGAAAAGGTAAGCAACTGAATGTCACTAAGTCCAAAGGTTATTGTTACAATTGCAATAAATATGGTCACACATCTAATAAATGCAGGACAAAGTTTGTTAACAATTATCAGAAGGCAAAATTCAAAGCGTTTTGTAAAAACTGCAATAGATATGGACATAGTACAAAGAAGTGTTGGTTTAAGCAAAAGAACTATATGTGGTCTACACACCGAGAAAATAATGGAAGCTACTGAACTCATAGAGATCTTAACCAACAATATGTTGCAGTACCATGGGATTACAATACAAGGATACGGTGTGAATGTTGTGGAAGATATGGACATATAAGTGCCAACTACTTTATAAGGTTTGGGATGAACAACCGAAGATCATGGAGAAATCCTCGTATGGCATGTTTTCATTGTCACAAAGTAGGACACTTGGCTGGAGATTGCAGAGATCAACCTAGAAAAGACATTGAGGAAATAAAAGAAAAATTAAAGATGATTTGGAGAAAGAAGGAAATTGTGTCAAATGAAGAAAGCACCTTACCTACCGAGTTAGGTGCTCCTATTCCAAATTAATTGGTAAAGATATGAAGGGACTGCATTCTCTCAAGGTTAAATCTTAACAGTTCCTATTTTATTATGTACTTAATTCAAAATCTGCATAGTTAAGATGTAGTAGTAGGTTTGAAATTCTTTCAAGTCTTTTGGAGCACTATATAGGAAACCTATCAAGTCGGTGAATACAGGAAACCTGTCAAGTCAGTGAATATAGGAAACCTGTCAAGTCGGTAAATGAAGGAAGTTTGGTTACTCGGTTAAAGCACAAAAAGAGGAAAGAAAGTTTAGTGGAACTGAGTGTATTTAATGTTTTTGACCTAACCTACACGGAGCCCGATAAGGTATATTGTTTACTTAAAGCATTTTCGTGGTCATTTTTTACTTACCAAGTTTTTGAGAGAGTAGAGAAAAGCGAATCTAAGGTGATCAAACCTCTTACAAAGAAAAATTCAAGGTATTTACATCAATCTCAATGCATTGTTAAGCTTGTTTATCAATCTTATCAAGTTATTATTATCTGCTAAGTGTGAAACGTCTATGATTTGAAAGTCCTCAAACCCTAAGGATCTTTTGTTAGTTTTTATCTAGAATCTACAAATGGCACCTAAGATCCAAGATCCCATCATTGTAAAGAATGTTGAAAAGCCCTCACTAAAATACTCTTTGACTCCCAAAGGTGCATCTGAACCAGATGACAAAACTGCATTCTCACTCATCTCGGATAGAGTGTTATTAGTCGAGGATGTGAGATTCTTCGCCAAATGTCATGTTGAAGAACTTGGTCATGTTGAAATCAAAGACACCTATGATGAATTGTGCATAGATGGAAAATTGGATAGCAAGTATGAGAACATTAAGATCAAGGGATTAGCTAAAGCCCTAACCTATCCCTGTGTGTTCAAACCCTAGTGGGTCAAGTTTGTTCTAAGCAGAGTTCATGATGACTTCATGTGGCTAGAAGAGCAACTGTTTAAGATTACCAAGGAAATCATTCATCTGATTACTAGTTACCCTATTTATGATCATGCCCGAGCTCAAAAGCTGATATCACAGAAGGAATTGATGAGCTTAACCAGAGTGGAATCAGATTGTAGAGGACTGAAATTAAATAATGTCACTGATGCAGAACTAAAATTTGCCATTAGAGTAATAGGTTACTATTTCTTCCAATCGGCAAGGGAAAATAGTGTACCCTGTGCAGAAGTAGACCTAGCATACAAAACTGTGAAAAAGGGAATGAAAATTGATCTATGTGAGGTGTTGCTGAAAAACTTGTTTGAGAATCTGAACACCATTAGGAAGTTGAAGAAGGACAACTCGACTAATACACTAAAGTTTGGATCACTACTGGTATGCATGTTTTTCTATTTTGAAAAATTCTTTCCATCAGTCAGTAAAGTTGTTTGGGAACTACACCGACCAATCACCCATTAGATCAATGACTTCATTAAGAAGGTAGGTGATAATTTTATTGATATTATGGATGATTACTTTAGTAAGTTTCAAGAGAAAATGCATAATAGGTACCAAATTCCACCCAAGCTAGTGGAGAAATACAAAGATGACATATGTTTTGAAGTAGACACTGATTATTGTTATGTGAATGTTGTGGAACCAAGAACTCAATATTTGTCACCTATGGGTTACGAGATTGATTTTGACATCACACAACAACAAATTGATGCATTTCTTACATTACCAAGGCATGCTACTGAGTTGAGGTATGGAACCTATGAAGAAGTGAAAGAAAAAGTGAAAATGAGCATTGTAGTACCCAAAGCTACAAGAAAGGCAACAAAGATGATAAATGCATTATCAGAAAAATTCAAAGAAGATTCTTCCTCCACACTTGTCAAAGGCATTATAGTCATTATCGAAGAGGAATCTGAAGCCCAAGAGGCAGCTATAACACTGAGCACCGAATTGCCTAAGGGAAAAGTGTTGAAAAGAAAGAAATAGGATTCATCAAAGGCCTCACCAACTCTTCCAGCAAAGCGACCTAACACTAGAGCATCTATAGCTTCACTAAGTAAGAAAATAAAGAGTGTTACTATTCCCAAGGTAACCAAAACTTACAAGAAATCTACTCGGAGACTCATTTTGGCAAAAGAGTCTAGTGACACCAAATCTAAGGATGCAAGCAAATTTCAGATTGTCAAGAGCAAGAAGGTAAATGTACATAGTGTTGAAAATTTTTGTACTAATCTAAAGGAATATGGTGGATTTGGATCATTTAGATATGTTAAGTATGAATCCAGAAATGATGATGAAAAGAGACAAATAGAAGAAGTTGTTATCTATACACTTCTAAAATTCTGATTGGTCCCATTAGAAGTCTCTAATTCTCTTCCAAAAGAATTATATGCACATATTGATAATAGATGACAATATGCCCGGGACTCAGAGAAACAGATTAGAGAAAGAAGTCTGGTACATCTCTTTCCTAACATGTTAGTAGCTGAAATAAAAGAACATCTAACAACCTACCATACAAAGTTCCTCATCAAACAAAAAGCCTTGAAACTGATGAATGGGTTGTATATTGAAGTGGAAAATGAGACAAAAGAAAAGTGGTAGGAAATCTTTAGAGACAAGGATGCCAGTGAGCAAGCTGAAGTTGAAATAGTTGATGTCATCGAGCAAGATCCTGATGTTACTGAGCAAGACCCTGCTGACACCATTCAAATAGATGAAGATATCATTGATATAGAGGCACCTGAATAGGAAATGATAGAAGGCAATGCATATGCAAAAATTGTAGCTAGTGAATCAGTCTTGGAACAAGTTCAGCCTTATCCACTGGTCAAACAACCTGTCTCAACTAAAACTCCTTAGGATACAGATAAAGGCACCGAAGGTCACAAGTCTACAGCAGGAGAAGGTACTACTCAAGAATAGACATCTCAGGATCCTTCTAGCACTGAAAAATGTTGCAACTGAGACACCGAGTACTGAGACACCAAAGGACACTTCAGAGTCTAAAGAAACTAACCAAAGTGTTGCCTCTACCAAGCAACCTACCGAGGGTCCTCAAGCCTCACAAGCCATTGTCCTAGTTCAATCGGTGAAGGGAAAAGAAAAGAAGATGAAAAGAATAGTTTCAAAGTACATATGTCAAAACCAATAGTGTTGCCCAATGTTGATATATCCAAGTTAAAGGGGCAAGCACTCATTGATTTCGGTGAACTGTGCAAAGCAAAGGCCGAACAAGAGAAGCAAATGGCTATTCAAAAGAAAAATAAAGTACTTCAGAAGGTGAAAGCACTCTTAATAGATATGCTACCTGAAGCTACAGTCACCAAAGATGCAGCCATCCACATTCAACTGGATGAACTCCTAACAAAGATAGAGACATCTGGAGTAGATGCATCCAAACATTTGAGCAAGCTACAAGACAAGGAGCTCACTACAAAAATGATAGAAGAGGTATAGAAAGCTATAGCTATTGGAAAAGTTAAACTTGTCAAATTTATTGTTGAGTTGTCCCCTCAACTCAAGCACATTCATTATTTATTTCAGAAACTCTGTACATTTTCTTTATTCATTAAAGACATCAAAAATAAAATAGAAGCAATTGAGAAAGAGATCACCGATCTCTCAAATAAGTTGACCATAGAGCCAAATTTAGTTCAGAATTTCTATACAAAGTTACAACAGCTCATGGCTCAACAATTGGACCTAAGAAATGAAGAACACAAGATCAGGATGGACATAATGATACTTCAGACATTATTCCTTCCTCATCTTTCATCCATCCAAGAACAGATCAACCGAGCCAGATATTTATCTACTACACAAGAAGGAAGCACTTTAGATGGCTTAATATCATTATTGGCTGATATTCAAGTGCAAAATTCTTTAATGGACAGTGTAAAGGATGCCCACTCTGTCACTCTCATCGAAGCATGGACAAAGTACAAATCCATTTTTGACCAATTGCCACCACTGAATGGTAACTAAATTTTGATGTTTGTCAAAAAGGGGGACTGATATAGTATTCAAAGCATCAAAGTATAGCATCAAACAAAAGAGTATAGTAGACAGGGGGAGTATACTAAGCAGAGTGAGCAGAGTATCCAAGAGCAGTGAAAAAAACAATAAGCAAAGAACAAGAGCAGATCACCGAGCATACAAATCAAAGTTTTGTACAATATACTGATAAGGGGAGTATATCTAGATTTACTATTTCATTGACTATTGTATATACTGTCAATATTGTCAAATTTTGCAAAGTATATAGATTATTGAGTTATGACTTTGAAAGTAGTTTTGTCAAACATCTCAACTAATTTCAAAAGGGGATATTATTACTACTTATCAAGTTTCCATTAGTTTTATGTTCAAAGTTATTCTATTTACTCTAGTCGGTTATCTCTATCGAAATATTCAGTCGGTATGCATAGTCCAGTTGGTTAAAGAAGAAAGTAATCAGGAACCTAGTATGCATTGAGCTGTCTATCAAGCAGCAAAGATGGCACACTGAGTTGATATACACTAAGTGAAACGTGTTACCAGATTCATTGAACCTGGACATACATATGAAAATGTGTTACAAGATCAAGGAACATAGAACCATTATCACATTGGAAATTGCACTTAAAGATTGTGTATGATTTTGATGTCATCTACCCAATGAAGTATTTTGCATGGTTATTCATTCGATAAAACATGTTTTTAAGATCAGAGAAATGAATGGATCACCGACATAAGAGATCTGTTGGTATTTTGGTATGGTTTTTTCATTGATGTCAACACCTGCTAAAATCACCTACTTTGGAGATCCAGCAACATTCACCGGCAATCAATAAACTGTGCAAACAGTTATTGGTATATGGTTAACTGATAGGATATAATGTTCACCAGTACCTACATTGACATGGAAGTCACTTGGTAATGTCGAATACATCATGTGGACACTTTACTTTGAAATAATAATCATTGGTATATTCTTATTTGCATATTTGCTTTTGCCGGCAAATAGGTCCAGGTTATCTAGGGTTACACCGGCAAGTTTATTTTTTCCAGATCAGCATGGCACACTATGGAGATGATTTATTATTGTTGTAAATGCATTAAGCTGACATGTTCAATCGGTTATTGCATCAGATATTGTATTATTTGTAAAATGTTTTTATTGTAATATCTTGTAGAGCCAACCTACTAAAATTGGCCTTAGGGTATGGTATAAATGTAAGATCTTATTTGTAAGATCAAGTGGGAATGTGAAAAAGATTTAAGGAAGGATATATGCGAGATCAAGCAAAGATATACATGAAGACATCATTTGAAGGTGAAGCTAGGTTTTTGTAGAAGCATATCAGCATTACACTGGTATTGAATCCAGCATATGAAGATGCTATTTTGTGCAGTACATTCTCATTGGATTTAACCATCCAATTTTAGTCTATTTCACTCCCATCTGTGATTTAGCAGTGAGCTCTAGGCTGTTGGCCTTTCTGCATGTGCAGACCCCTCTTTGTACACTTACTATCTGCAGTAGTATCATCTGATTGTGGGTAAGGTTTCCCACAGTGGTTTTTCCCCTTACAGGGTTTCCACATACAAATATTTGTGTCATGCGTTGTGGATGACTTTATGTTTATGTTTCATGCATTAATTCTTACCAGTATAAGCAATTTTCCGTTAACACTATTTACCGACATACTTAATTGTTTTACCGATACTAAGCATTAAGTTGGTTGATAAGATTTTGGTTTGAATTTATTGGACAACTGATTCACCCCCCCTCTCAGTTGTCCCTGGGACCTACAAGATCTATTTATACAACATGGATTAAGATCAAAAATATACATGCAGCATGATAGAAAGGAAGATATAGAAATATATCAAGCAAGACATGTGAAAGCACTAAGTGTTATGACTGTTATAGAGACATAGAGGTCATCGAGAAGGATTTCAGAGAATAGTCAAAGAACAGAGTAAATAGAAGGGTTTATCGAGTTACTATATGGGTTACCGAGGTATGCTATAAGCAAGGTAATCTTATTCTGAGCACATAGAATCTGCTATAACATTCCAGATGTAAAGTTGTAGATATTTGTAATGATTTTGTTGTAATATTTTGAAGTAAGAGAAACCTTTAATAGGGTAAAAGACTCTAATCAAGTCTATAAATTGTAAAGCCTCTCACCAGGTGCAGCATTTAGATGATATGTTGTAAAATCCTTTAGCAAGGTAGATCTAACAGATCTTGATACTCCTAATAGAGTAAGCTATCAAAAATAGCTAAACATGTAGCTCTAACCGAGCAACCTTTATTATTGCAGTAGTGAAATTGTGGGTGTCATCCCCACCATATTTTTTCTCTCTAACCAAGAGTTTCTACATAACCAAAATATATGTGTTATGGAGTGAATCATGTATGATTGTTATTTATTTGTTTTAGCATTATATTATGTTACTGCACTATTCAGTTTATGCATAACAGTAAAGATATTGTTAAGAAGAAAAGGATTTGATGTACTGATCCACCCCTCCCCTCTCAGTACATTAGCTTTCCATATTGGGCCTAACAGAAAAATGCCTTCATCACACTTAGCATCAAATTTTTCAGTGTAATCATCTCTCTTAATATAAAATTTACTCCCAAAGATTTTAAAATAGCTTACACTAGGAGTCTTTCCATGCCATAATTCATAAGGTGTTTTGTTATTACGTTTTTTGACAAGTACCCGGTTCAAAATATAGACAACAATGTTGATTGCTTCTCTCCAAAACATCTTCGGTACTTCACCTTGAGTCAACATGGTTCTAGAAGATTCAACAATTGTTCTGTTCATTCTCTTTGCTATCCCATTTTGGTGTGGAGTTATAGGAGCTGACATCTACCTCTTAATTCCTTGTTGATCACATTACTTCACAAACTAATCAGAAGTAAATTCACCTCCTCGGTTAGATCTCAAACATTTTAGATTCTTCTTGGTTCTTTCTCAACAAGAGATTTAAAGGATTTAAACTTACTAAGAGCCTCAGACTTTTCTCTTAAAAAATTTATCCACATCATTTTGGAATAATCATCAGTAAAGATCATAAAATAATTATCACCAAAATAGCTCTTAGTCCTCATAGAACCATAAAGATCAGTATGAAACAAATCAAGAATATTCTCTAAAGAAAAATACTTACTCTAAAAGGATAAAAAGGTCATCTTACCCATCTTACAATCCTTTCATAACACATTGTATGGTTTCACAAGATGTGGCAAACCTCTAACAATACTTGACTTACTAACTTTAATCAAATTGTCAAAAGTGACATGACAAAATCTCTTATGCCACAACCAGTTGTCTTCAATATTCACCACCAAACAATAATTTACATTAGTATACAGATGAAATAAACTACCTCTAGTCTTCTTCCTAGTAGCAATCAATTCTCCATTATTTCCCAGAATTCTGGACACTCCACTTTTGAATTCAAGTAGATATCCCTTATCATTAAGTTGTCCAACACTCAAGAGGTTATGTTTTAGTCCTTCAACCCAAAAGACATCATCTACATTACTCTTCCCATTTAATGAAATTGATCCTTTACCTTTAACCATGTAGGCAGAGTTATTACCAAATCTTACAACACCTCCATCAAACTCTTCAAGAGATAGGAACTTACTTTTGTCATTGGTCATGTGGTGTGAGCAACCACTATCTATTATCCATTCATCATTGTTATCCATATGAGACACCAAATCCTTCTCATTAGTCAGATCCTCCTTCACAACAACAAATACTATCTCCTCATTGTCATCTTCTTCTGATTCATCATTGGTCACACCTTCATCCACTGCAACATAACAATGTTTCTTTCTTTTTCCTGTGAATCTCTTAAACTTATCTTTCTTATTAGTGTTAGGGTAGTTAGCAGCTATGTGTCCAATCTTACTACAAGAGAAACACTTCAACGGTAATTTACCTTTATATTTACCCATTCCTCTTGGGAATCTTCTAGCCAGTAATGCCTCAAGTTCCATCAGATCATCTTTATCATCACCATCACCTTTTCTACCTCCATGACTAGACTTCTAGTCATGATTATGACAAGCATCTTTTCCTTTCCTTGCTGATGTACCAGTTACTGAAGCCTTAAAGGAAGATTCAAAAAGTTTGGAAACACTATTATCAAAACTGTTAACTTCAAATGCAGTTAACTTTCCAATTAAAGAATCAATAGTAACTTTATATTTTGAAATGGATCTTAGTTCTTGAATAGGAGACACTCTGATAGAATAATGTGGTAAAAGAGTTCTAAGCATTTTTATAACAATAGTATCATCTGCAATCTTACCTTCGACACTCTTTATTCCACCTACAACTTCCTTAATTCTTTGTCCATATTGATTTTGTTCTCACCGTCAATCATTTTCATATCATCAAATTTTCCTCTTAGACTCTCTTTGTTTTCCCTTTGTACATGTTCATCTCCTTCATAGATTAATTTTAATTTCTCCCATACTTCATTTACAATTTCTAATCCATGAACATCAATATATTTAGGGTTAGACAAAGTACTTACAATCTCTTCAAGAGCCTAAATGTTTTCCTATTGTTATTTGAGCTCATTCAGTGTTAAGGGACTAGTAGTAGGAGGAACATACCTGGTTATCAAATTATTCCAATACCGTGAACCCATTTCTTTAATGTAGATCTTCATCAGATCACTCCATATCTAGTATTTGTGCTTGGTAAACTTGGGACCCTCCTTCTTCATCATCTTTCACAGAATCTTTCCCTCAAGCTGTTAGGCTTTCTGCACTTAGAGGACCAACACTCTAATACCAATTGATAAACCTAGAGGATCCAGTTAATACTGAGAGGGAGGTGAGTTAGTATTAACAAAAATTGAAACTTTCAACACCAAAACAAACTTATCTCAGATCTGAAAAACATTCAATACTTAGACCAAATCTTCATAACATATTTCCTTATTAGATCTAGATAATCATTTCCAGATCAGTCATCAAGTCAATATTAGATCAACAAAAAATGTTACCAACTTATCAACTAATTAGGATGCTTCATCGATCATATAATCATCAATACTGATAATCACTTTAAGATCTCTGAAAAAACAAACATAAACTGTCTTTACCGGTTATTAGAAATAAAACATGAACATCACAAGAAAAGCATACCACACATGAACACCATGATTTTTATGTGGAAACCCAAATAGGGAAAAAACATGGTGGGAATTGGTACCCACAAATATTTTGCACTCTTTCAGAATGCACCTTATTAGGAGCCAAGACCGGTTAGAAGCTTACAATGATGCCTTGTTAGGAGTCACCTTGTTAAGAGATTTACCTCAGCCCTGTCAGAAGCTTTTATTTATTATGATCAACCTCACAAGAGGATTTAGAACTTAGATATTGAGTCACCTTGTTAGAGGATTTTACAATGTGAGGCATGTTAGGACCTACCCGGTTAAGGGATTTTAGTTGTTGTAATTGTTAGAGAACAATAGTGAATGATCCGTGTATAGGACTTTACTACTTGCTTGATCAGATGAAATTAAGTTCTAAGTTTTCATCTCTCTGGTAGATCTTCTCACACTCTAGTTTGTCTTCCCACACTTCTCAAAATCACCGACACTTCAAAACATCAATCTTGTCGACATAAATAACTTTTACAACTAGGTCAACATCAAAACCCTAAGACTTACTACATAGATCATCACAAATCTTTACAATTCATTACAGATCATCATAGGGATCATTACAATCAATTACAAATCAATATTGGTCATTGAATGATCATAAATTGTCACAACAAGTCAATCTAGTAAAAAGTCAAACCCTTAGCACATTTTGCTAAGCTTTTTTCACATTCCCAAGAAATGTATTCTCCGAATGCACCAAAACATCTTCCAAACACATCACATAGTTTGTGCCACATTATCATCAACATGTGAACTTGATGTAGATCACTGCCAAACCAAAAATCATTACCGGTTAAGAGAATTCTTTACCGGTCCTTAAACCCTTATTAAACCCTAGCAAAAGTTTATCATAAATTCAAAACATGCCTTTCGGTAATCAACATAGGATGTGGTTCTGGTCACACACTCAAATCCATCATAAAATCTTGTGTATCAAACTACAAGTCACCAAACATTGCCAATCATGTGATTCCATCAAAACTTATTTGCTTTATCAGTTAAGGTCCTAATTCGCAGTCTTGTCGGTAAAATCTATGAAACTATCAAACTCTTACCCTGGTAGACCAAATCACTTAGCAAACAAGTCAATCACCAAAATCAACTGTAAACATCATTAAACATCAATTGAACCTAGTTGACATCAATGCAAATAAAAATAACTGATCATGTCATCTCCTTCTACCAATATAGTCATTCACCATCATCTCATCTTCATCAGTTATGCCAAACATGCCAACAAAATCACCTTTTAAATGTTTTGCATGTAATAAGATAGGTCATTTTGCATCTAGATGTCCTGAAAGGAATTCAATATTTGGAGAGAGAGCTAGAAGATCTTTAAATCCTAACCCTAGATATCAAAACAAGTATAAGTAAAGGAAAAACAAAGATAAACCATGCTAGATTGTGGGTGAGGAAGGTGTGACTGATTCTGATGATGAACTGACACAAGACTCTGCTAGTGGTTTTGGCAATGGGAAGGAATGGGTGTTCTTGGCTATCAAGGAAGATGTTTTGACACTAGAAGAGAATGTACCTAAAGAGAAGGAACTTGCTCCTAAATTGAAGATAAGGATGAATGGGTAATTGATAGTGGATGCTCACAAAATATGACTGGAGATAAAAGGAAGTTTCTATCTTTGGAAAAATTTGATGGCGGTCTGGTTATATTTGGAGATGATAAAGCATGTATGATCAAAGGAAAAGGAACTATATCATTAGATGGTAAGCACAATACTAAAAATGTTTATTATTTTGAAGGTTTAAGGCACAATATTTTGAGTGTAGGACAATTGGTGGATAAGGGATTTCAATTACAATTCAAGGATGGAAAATAAAAAATCATTAATAGATCTGGATTGGAGATTGTAACTAATACTCAAACAAAAGGTAATATATTTCATATAAATTCTAGTGAGAGGACATGTTTGATTGCAAAAATTGATGAGAGTTGGCTGATGAGCCAAAATAATGGCTCCGTTTTGATAGATTTTTGTCATAGAATTCCTTCTTACGTATTATGTCTGGGTGATATTTGGGTCAGAAGAATTTCTTGGTTAATGTTTTTTTAAGTGTTTTTGGAACTGGTTTATCATAAGGATGTTATCTAATGTTGTTTTCTAATGGTCCATCTATGAAAATTATCGAAGTCAATCTTAGAATGTGATTTAATTTATGTTATGTCAACATCAATAGATTCATATGTTTTTGTGCACATTAATGTCATGATGTAGGGTTAGCCAAGACAAAAGAGAGACTAAGCTGGCAGATAGGACGAACATTAGTGTGCCGCTAGGATGTTGGCCTAGTCAAAATGAAGTAGTATTGAAGAAGATTATAACCACTTGATCACTTCCTCAATAGAGTGGTTTGTGGAACATTCATAATTGATCCAAGTGGAGCTTAAATCTAGGAAGGAGGTTGCACTATATTTTCTCAACTATAGGATAGTTGTTATTCTGTTTTCCTGTATTGACTTCTTCTTTAATGTAATAAATCATATTCACCTATTCCTTTGGGATGTGAGTTGATCAATTAGGAATCTCTTATAAAGTTTCATTATAAATAAAAGGTCTCTATCTCCTCTCAAGGGAATGGAATGATCATATAATTTGTAGTATCCAATTTTCTAGACTTGTGTATTTTGCAGTTAATTTGAAATAAACAAGACAATGTTATTTTGAGCTTAATAGTTGTTATCTAGAGTTCTGTATATAGACACCCAAGGGGGCCCACTTGGTGAGTAGTCCCTTTGTTTTTTTAAGTTAATTTCCATTTTGTTATAGTTTTTATTTTGTCATTCAACTACTCCTATAGCCACTGGAAATAGTTCCCATGTCTGTTCCTCCAGCCACCATGGCCAGAGTAGTTCCTATCTATTGGCCAGAACATTATCATTCAGTAGCAGTTGCTTAAGTTACCTTCAGTTGTGAGTTCTGATAAAGTATTAGTTCATCATGTTTTTTAACATTTATTTAAGAGAATTTCCTTTTTCAGTAGTAGGATAGAATGGTTGCAATTTGAACTTAGTGCACATACAATGCTGGCTCGTTTCAAGTTTTCATCCCTGGTTGATAAAATAAATGAGCCTTTTCTATAGGAGAGTTAGTTGTTCAGTAAGGATGTCCAATCTTTGAAATAAGTATTTTATAACCTAGTTGTTATGCTAGTTGTGAGGACCAAGATTTTTGGCATTGTTGCCGAAGATGGTGCCAAATTAAGACCCTATTGTAGCCATTATTTTTAAATTTTTAGTTTTCTTTAAGAATTATCTCTTAGAATTCCTTCATAAAATTTTCATGCATATAACAAGAAGAGATGCATTAGGAATATTTCTTCCCTCACATTCCACTCGTGAAATAAGAGTAGATCAAGCCCCAGAAATAAATCCTTTTGCTGAGACTTTTGTGCAAGCTAGAAACCTAGGTGTTTTTGATTTATTGGAAGGAGGCCTCAACTTCTTAAATGAACCCCCTAAACAAAATATTTCACCTTTAGTTCTTTATCAAGGACCAATGGCAGAAAATCCTCCACCTTCTCCTATGAACCCAACATTTGAGTTTCCTATTCCTGACTAGCATGATAATGCAAACTTGAAGAATATACCAGCCTCCGCTCTTCCAAAGATTTATGGCTTGGCTATAGAAGATCCTGTTGGTATTTTGGATATGTTGATATGGTTTTGTCATTGATGTCAACACCTATTAACAATTATCAACTCTGGCACTTTGGAGAATTGGCAAATGTTCACCGGCAAGCAAGTGACTTATGCACAGTCACCAGTATCTGGTACATCGGCAGGATATATTATTCACTAACACTTGGAATGACATGTAAAACACTTGGTTATGTTGAAGACATTGTTTGGACACTTTGTCTTGAATATTTTATCATTGGTACATTCAAGTTTGCATACTTGCTATTACCAACAAATAGGTCCAAGATAAGCACCGACGGGCTTATCTATTCTAGATCAGCACATCACGCTATGGAGATGATTTATTATTGTTGTAAATACATTAAGCCAACATGTTGTATCGATTATTGCATCAGTCATTGATTTACTTGTAAAAAAATATTATTGTAATATCTTTTAGAGCCGACCTACTAAAATTGGTCTTAGGTTATGGTATAAATTCAAGATCTCATTTGTAAGATTGATATGCAAATGTAAGAAGGATTGTAATTTGGTATATGCAAGAATAAGTAGAGCTATACACACAGACATCATTTGAAGGTTGAAGGAAGGTTTTTTGAAGGCATATCAGAACTGAACCGGTACTCAATCCAGCATATGAAGATGCTATTTTGAGCAATACATTATTATTGGATTTAACCATCCAATTGTAGTCAGTGTGACTCTCATTTGTGTTTGAGCAATGAGCTCTAGGCACTTGGCCTTTCTACATATGCAGACCCCATTTGTATGCACATACTATTTGCAGTAGTATCATCTGATTGTGGGTAAAGTTTCCCACCATGGTTTTTCCCCTTACAGGGTTTCCATATACAAATATTGTTGTTATGTGTTGTGGATGTTATTATCTTTTTGTTTCATGCATTAATCTTTACTGGTACTGCAATTAACTAATAAACTGTCTACCAACATAAAGTTTGGTTCAACGATATTAAGCATTAAGTTTGGTTAAGTTGTTTTTAGTTTAAATTTATTAGACAACTGATTCACCCCCCCCCCCCCTCAGCTGTCTCTGGGATCTATCAGATCCAGATACCTTTTTTTTGGATTTAACATCCTTTGTCAAAGTTATGACTATACCATTGATGCCCATAAACTCAAGTTATTTATTTCTACTCTGAAAGAAGGTGCTCTTAAGTGGTTTATGAGTTTAGGTAGAGATGTAATCACTACCTAGGATGAAATGAAGGAAAACTTATTGGAGAAGTATAAATATTATTGCAGAGGAATGGATTCGCATGGTGATGATATCTTCTAGATGACACAAAAAGAAGATGAGAGTCTAGAAGATTATCTTGAGAGGTTTAAGTTTAGTGTTAAGAAATCAGAGAATAACACCTTGACTGATAAATCTTTGAAATTGATTTTTCTAAGCAGAATCAAGGAGGACTATATTGACTCATTGGAACTCATGGGAGGAGGAAATATTAATCAAGTAAAATGGGATGACATTAGGAAGATCTGTCAAAAAATATTCTTGAGCTTCTGCCAAGAAAGGAAGACACTATAGGCCTAGGTCTTCAGCAACAAAAGCATCTACAATAGTTTCAAGGATGGAGATAACTCATATGCTGAAAGACATTAAAGAGGATATTATTAACAATATGGCTACTAAGTTGGATACGCTTCATGCAAGGAAGAAGCATGAAGAAGCAGAGGCGATGCTCGTGGATTTTTGTCTGCATTGTAGGCAAAAGCAAAAGGATTGTAAGTGTAAGCTCCTTGCTAAAATTGATAGCCAACAGGTTAATCCAAATTTTAAGCTAGTCTATGGGGATGATGAACAACTCTTTTATGTTGCACAACGAAATCCTTGGCCTCCAAGACAAGGTATGTCACAAGATCCATTATCTTATTTTGGTCCTTATATGAACTATAATGCAAAAAATAACCAGTGGCAACCTCCATATTCTCAAAACTTTGGGAATTATACTCCTCAGTCTTGGAATAACTCCCAAAACCCTTGGCCCAATTATCATAGCCCTTCCTCTCAATGGAAGCAACCATAAGGGAATTGGTCACCACCTCAGGGTAACTGGCAACAATCACCGCAATGGAGGGGAAGTTCGCAATGGTCAAACCAATAATCAGGTTTCCTGCAGCCACCACATTAGTCCGAGCAGCCAACTTTAATTCCACTAGCTCCCAATGCTACTCCACGCAAGACAACTCAACTATGAACATAGCCTATGCCAAATCCCAATAATAAACCTCAGTAATAGAGCAAGTTTATTTAGTCGATCATAATCAATATCTTGCATATTCTCTTAATATAAGTGATATTCACTTACGGTCAGGAACAACTTTGCCTGCCCCATCTCCTCCATTTATAATAGAATTACCATCTGAGAAGATTTCTCAAGATATTGCACCTGACCCACCTGCAAACCCTAAGAAGGTACCTCAATCTGAGACTTTAGGCACACCTATTATAACACCTCCATTTCCTCAAAGATTGTAGGTAGAAGTAACTAGGCAATGGGATGACATAGCTTTTGATCTTATTGATCAATTAAAACATATGTGTTAATAATCCACTATTCCAAGATATTAAGGAGGCATGTTTAAAAAAACTTGGACAAAAGAAAAAGGACCCATAAACAGTACATGCAGTAGGGAAACTATCTAATATTATGTTAGGAAAAGTTGTTGTCCCTAAATATTCTAACCAAGGTAAGTCCTATTGTGAAGGCAGTCATCAATGGAACTCAAATTAAAATTGTCCTGATAGATTTGGGAGCAACCATAAATGTGATGACAAGGGATGTTATGCAAAAACTCAGTATTACTAGTCTTAGGCCTACCCCAACAGTACTATAGCTTGAAGATAGCTCCACAGTCCAACCTGATGGGATGGTTGAGGATGTTGTTGTCACACTAGATTCTTGGGAATATCTAGCTGATTTTGTGATACTCTCTCGTAAAGAAACATTGGGGGGATATCTAATCATTTTGGGAAGACCTTGGCTTTCTACAGTTGATGCGTACATAGGTTGTAGATCAAGGGAAATGACCGATTCAGATGGTATTACTACTAAAAATCTTGTACCTTATTCTCCTACACAATGAAAACTTGATCAAGAGCAAGTAGTATGGCGAGATATAGGAGAGGAAGCAAAGGAATTTAATTTTGTTCAACAACTTATGATGTTGAATAGGGAACCATTCATAGAACTCCAAGAAGATGATAAGGTACTCTCTAACATCATAGGAAATTATTATGGAGCAACTCAACAGTTGCCTCGTATGCCAACATGTCTTTTCTATACAATCCTTCCATCTACAAGGTCTTTGGATTCTCCTATAGCTGCAAATATATTTCATACCTTGCTGCCACAGGAAATCCAAACCTCTTGTTAGTCTGAAACATCTAATATTGAGTCAATCACTCAAGTAAAAGTTGCTTTAGGAAGGAACCTGAATATCAATAGTTGACTTACAATAGACCAAAGATTATCCTTAATAGAACTACTGAAGACCTATAAACAAGCCTTTGCATGGGATTATCATGACATTAAGGGATTAGATCCTACATTGTGTACTCATAGGATTTATATCAGAGAAGAGTGTAAACCAGTTAGACAACCTCAGTGTAGGATTAATCCTACATTAAGGGAAATAGTTAAAGAGGAATTACAAAAGTTACTTAATGCAGGGTTCATTTATCCTATTTTAGATAGTCAATGGGTATCTCCTCTGGTTATAGTCCCTAAGAAAGGAGGTAAATGGAGAGTTTGTGTGGACTACAGGGAGCTCAACACTACTACTAAGAAAGATCATTTCCCACTTCCATTCATTAATCAAGTATTGGATTCTTTAGCAAGAAAACAATACTTTCCATTTTTGGATGGATTTAGTGGTTACAATCAAATTAGAATAGCTCCAGAAGACCAAGAAAAGACAACCTTCACTTGCCCTTGGGGAATGTATGCCTATTCAGTTCTCCCATTTTGTCTATACAATGCTCTTGCAACCTTTCAAAGGGTTGTCCTCAATATGTTTTTAGATATTTCCCATGATTGTATGGAAATCTACATGGATGATTTTATGGCTAATGGGGTCACCTTCTAGGAAGCATTGCAAAATCTTGCCAAAGTGTTGCAATGGTGTGAGGATCATAATTTGTCCCTAAATAGTGAAAAATGTTTCATGATGATGCAATAAGGGATAGTGTTGGGGCATTGTATTTCTCAGTCAGGCATTCATGTTGATCCAACCAAAATTGAGGTAATACTTAACCTTCTTGCTCCTATAAAACAAAAGGATGTAAGAAGATTTTTAGGCTATGCAGGGTATTATAAGATATTTATAAAGGACTTTAGTAAGATGGCATGACCTCTATATTTTCTCTTAACACAAAATGCTAAGTTTGAATGGACGCCAACATGTGAAGAGGCATTTTCTAATCTTAAGGGAGCCTTAACCCAAGCTCCTATACTCAAAGGACCCAATTAGTCTCTTCCTTTTCACATTCACATTTTGCAATTGGAGCATTCTTGGGGCAAAAACAAGGAGTTTTAGAGAATGCAATATATTATATCAGCAAAAATTTGCAGGGATCTAAGCTAAATTATACTGCTACAAAAAAGGAAATGTTAGTTGTTATCGATGCCCTCAACAAGTTCAGACACTATAACACTAGCTATCAAATCTTTGTGCATATTTATCATGTAGATATCAAATACCTATGAATAAAAGTTCCATTTTAGGTAGGTTGGTAGAGAGGTTATTGCTAATGCAGGAATTTAACATCATTGTTATCGACAAGCTAGGAAAGGCAAATGTAGTGGTAGACTTTGTGTCCAGACTTCAAAAATAGGATGGTCATGAAGCCATTGATGATTCCTTTCCAGATGAGCATTTATTTTCAATTAATGTGAACATTCCATGGTATGATGACATAGCTAACTACTTAGCTACTAGCAAAATCACTTCTTATTTCTCACCCAAAGAAAGAAGGTTACTTGTAGAAAAGAGTATCAATTTTTCATGGATAGAAGATTTCTTGTTCTATATAGGGCCAGATCAAGTTATGAGATGATGTATTAGAGAAGATGAAACTTATGATATCCTTCATGCCTAACATGATGAGAATTGTGGAGGTCACTTTCATGCCAAGAGAACAACTCTAAAGATACTGACTACAAGACATTATAGGTGTTACAAGTGTTGTTGTCATTGCACCAAAATATCAAACTATCAATGCCCGATACAACCACTAGACTTATAGAATCCATAGGAGGTTGTTAAACCATGTTGCAAATCCACATGAGGGACATTGGCCCAGTACCAAAAATCCCCCTCCCAGCATCACTCATCATGCCCTACGTGATTTGAACCTATGACCAAGCTCTGATACTGCTTGTTACAAGTGTGGTTGCTGTTGCACCAAAAGATCAACCTATCAATTCTTGATACAACCACTAGACTTATAGAATCCACGGGAGGTTGTTAAACCATGTCGCAAATCCACATGAGGGACGCTGGCTCACTGTTAACAATAGGTCAACTTTGCACAAAGATGCAGTCAAGTATACCCAAAAGTGTGATAGATGTCAATGTATGGGCAGACCAACTCGGTCTAATGAGATGCCTTTGCATCCACAAGTGGTTGTTACACCATTTGACAAATCGGGGTTAGATTTTGTTGGGCCAATTGATCCATCCTCAAATGGTAGGTCATACATTCTTGTGTGTACTAACTATGTTACAAAATGGGTTGAGGTCAAAGAATTCACACATTCCAGGGATAACAAGGTAGCAAAAATTATGTATGAGGAGATCTTTACACAATATGGAGTTCCCAGAGAGATTGCCATTGATCAAGGGGCACAATTTACTTCCACTTTGATCACTACCCTAGTCAATGAATATAATATAATGCATAGAAAATCAAATCCCTACCATCCTCAAGCAAATGGGCAAGCTAAAATTACCAATAGGGAGCTTGAATCCATATTAACCAAGATTCTAGCCCTTCATCATAAGGATTGGTCTAGTAGGTTGTTTGAAGCAGTATGGGCCTATCGAACCACATGGAAAACCACTATAGGACTTACACCCTTTGAGATGGTGTATGGGACAAAGGATATGATGCCTATGGAATTTGAGCATAAGACACTTAGAATAGTCATAGCTTTGGATATGACTCTCTCTGCAACACAATAGGATAGGCTTCTGTAGCTTAATGCCTTGGATGAAATCAGGAAGTTAGCCCTGCAACACATAGAAATAATTCAGAATCAATCCATGAAATGACATGATACATATATAAAAGACAAAGCATTCAAGCCAGGTGATTGAGCCCTTCTTTATGATTCCAAGTATAAGGACAATTTAGGAAAACTACAAATGTGTTGATTAGGGCCTTATGAGGTGATTGAAAGATTTTCCAATGGTGTAGTATGCTTGTCCATAATTTATCTTGTCAAATTAAAATTGTTGGTGAATGGTCATCGCCTACGCCTCTATCATTAGCCTCTTTCCAAAGAGAAATTCCTATAGCAGTTCACTACTCCAACAAATGTCGAGATTCCTGCAGTAGCAGGCGGCGGGCTTGGTGTCTCGCCTTCTTCCTAAATATTTTTTGCATTCTCATAATAAATACTTCCATATTCCATGGAATTACTTGTCTTTGCAATAAATATTCCATTTCTGTATTCACCCATTCCCTTCCACTCCCATCACTCATTTCTCCAGCTCACTTGCTATGCATTACGAATTAGCTTCATACATAATGAATTTCTCCAACAACCATCATGATGGTATGATATTAGGTATGCTTGTGTGTATTTATTTTTTATTGCATACATTTAATTAAACCATACTTATTATCATAATGATATTTGAATAGTGTACTTTTAAGTCCTCCTTTGCACGTGTGCACACTTTTAAGTCCTCGTCTACATAATGATATCATGGGAGTACGATGCCAATTATTCTCACAGATAATTCTTATGTCATCTCAAATTTAGTTTAAATTTATAAATTATTTTGGTTTGATGTGATATTATGAACTCTGTTCCTTTTGTCTACCATGAGTTGAAGTTGGGTTCTTGGCAAATAGAGCATATTTATTTTGAAAGTTTGCAGTTGGGCATATTTCTACCATTGGTGAGTTGAGAGTTTCATTATTATGATGGCTGGTCCACCAGTTCATCATGAACCTATAGTCCATGATATCCTTCTGTAAGACCAGGATTGTGAGCTTGCATTCTGCAATAGTGGGTGCTTAGATTATTTTCTGATTCTAACTAGGTTCAATGAAGAGGTTTCAAGAGAATTTTGTTGACAATTGATACTCTATTGGTTGGTTTCACTATGTTTTCATTGATGGCAACATGATTTTGTGTTCTGGCTTCATATGGTGTACAAACAGGCACTTCACAGATTCTTCATCGATACTGGCACCGACAGGTCAGAAAGATTTCTTTGGTCACTGACAATGCAAGCCAACATGGTATAATAAAGGTTATCAGTATTGGAGGCCAACATATCTTGGATCTGACATCGACAATTTGCTTCAATGTTTATTCATTTCTGTTATCTGGCCGACATGTAATCTGAAATTGCATATATATTTGTAAGCTGACCTAAGGCATAAATTTTTATAGGGTATATAGGGTAGTTTGATTAGATCATTTTGAGATAAGGAGATAGGCATGATATATGGAATGGATCATTTATGAAATGTAATTTGATGTGAAATATATCAGAAAGATTATGTATGTGAGAAATATATTGTAAGGATTATTCTGGTAAAGGGGTTTAGGGTTTCTAACCAGAACAGATAGAGCTTAAACCAGAACTGTATTTTGGTATAGAAGCTGCTATCTTAGTAGTTCACACTTCTCTAGATTATTGTCTTGAGTTTTATATAGTCAGTGAGGCTCCTATTGTGATTGAGCAGTGTTCTCTAGGCTATAAGCCTTCTTGCAAGTGTAGGCCCCTCATATTGTGTAATATCTCTTCATATGGCCAGTGGATTGATATTATGGGTCACAAATCCCACAGTGATTTTTCCTCTTTGAGGTTTTCCATGTATAAATCTATGTGTTATGATTCTCATTTATGTGTTTGGCTTATTGGTTTCTTTACTTCTTTCAATTTTGTTTATACCAATATACCAGTTGGTGTATGCATGTTTTGTTAAGGCTAAAATTTACTATTCCCATATAATACTGATTCACCCCCCCCTCTCAGTGTTATTGTGGAAGTAAATGGGTTGCCAGTAGAGGGGGGAAAATACCCTAGATCAAAGGATGCATGAAGTACAAGAGAAAAATTTACATGACAAGGAGACCCACCTTTAGTAATAGATAAGCAGGGGGCAAGATGAGAATCCGTTCCACCTAAATGGAGAAAAATAGCATTATATGTCATGAAATATTTAACTTATGAAGGGAGATTCTCATGTCTACATTCCCATCATTTCAAACTTTTGACTCATCTGCACCATTGAAGAAGAATGAATGTTCTGAATATTAAATACAATCTTCTTTCCATTAGTGCAACAGAAACGTAGAAAGGTAGGCCTCACTCTGTTTCTCATCATTATTTGATTAAGTTGTTGATTGAAAGGTGTTTAAGAGATGTTTCCCAGATGTCTTGGGATGAATTTGTGAAAGCTAGAAGATTTAGGGTAGATAATATGGGTCTAGCAGAATTGCTCCCATCTCAAGAGAGAAAAATTAGAAAGACCGAATCCTCTTATTGAACCCTCCTCCTCTGAGATATCACCAAATCAAAATTTTCCTACAGTAGAGGAACCCTTACAAGGTGAAGCTTTGTTTGATGCAGAAGAAGCCTCGGTAGGGGTTCGTTTGCAAATCCTAATAAGAAATGTGGTTTCTACAAGGAAGGAGAAAGACAAAGAGAAGCATATTGACATTAAAAAATAAGGAAGAGAAAGGAAAAATTGAAGATTTAGCCTCTCCTGTTGCAAAGAAAAGAAAATTTGCAAAAGAGGTTTCTCTTGCAACCACTGCAGTAGCTGAGGAAGCAACTAAGCAATTAAGTACAGTAAGTTATTCTGCAACCACCTAAGAAACGTCTCAGAGAAGGAGTGGTAGGCTTCAGAAAAAGTCTAAAGATCAGAAGAAATCAGAGGAGCCAAATGTCAGTATTTTGGTTGATTCTCTAGAGCACGAGTCACATAGTCCATACCAGGATGATGTTCCTTCATCCTCACGTAAGGAGCTTGGTAAGGAAGAAGATAAGGATGAGGAAGAAGAGCTACAAAACCCTCATGAGAAGCTATAGGAAGGTAGAGGCTTTGATGGGCTTAATAGTTTGGCATGCGCTGCAGAGCAGATTGTTGAAACAGGAAGTGGGGCTGGAAATTCGAAGCCTAAAGTACCTATTCATAGACCCTCATCTTCTCTTACCAGTCATGTAGTTGCACTTGCCTTTTGCCAAGAATGGGAATTAGAAAAAGAAAAAATGCAGATGCTTATTGACCAAAAAAATAAGTTTATTAAAGAGAAAGATGAGGAGATTGCTCAGCTTAAAATTAAGGTGGAAACAGTAGCCACTATGGTACCGCAGCTAATGCAATGTAGAGCACCACCTCAAGAGTACTCCTTGTATTTGAAGGAACAACATATTTGTTTTCAAATGATGATAATTGTTATGGATCTAAGATCCTCTTTAAAAACACCTGAGGAGTTCTATCATGTCTACCAAACATCTCCTACAACCATCAAGAATTTTCTCTATGAATTTTATTTACATAATTACGTTGTTCCTGATGACGTTGATTGGAACCCTTTGCTTTACATTGGAGATATCCAGCTGAGAGATCTCATGTCATGGGTTCAAAATGAAATTACAAGGGGAGAATAATTTAAGATACACAGGAAGAACTTAATCTCTCCCTTCCATTGAGAGATGAATCAAGAAATCCAAGAAGACTTTATTATGACTAGTAGAAAATTGTGTATCAACCAGATTTTAGGAAAGACATTCTACTCCTCAGAGAAGAAACATATAGGGAATATAAGAAGATGGCTATAGGAGAAGGATAGTTAGCAATAGGACATTTATTCCAGTGCTAGAATAGCCTATCAGATGAGTTGAAACAGTCTAAGCCACACTCCTTATCAAATTATCATGCAATGCTGAGGAGGGCACACAAATATATACATTTGGGAAGAATGAAAGGAAGACACTAGTTGCCCCTTATCTTCTAGCCACCAATTCTCATATGGCCACTAATGGGATGTAGGAATAATGACCCACTATATGATGAAGCAGCGGAATGCTCCAGGTGGACATGATTGGAAAATATTAAAGGGTTCTATTGGAGTTTGTCTATAGGAGGTTCTGGGTAGGTTACCCCCACCAATTTAAAAATCAATGCCAGAATTTGAAACTTTCCTATTGTTGGAGGATCAACAAGAAGCTAGGTTGGGGGGCAATGATGAGCCAAAATAATGGCTCTATTTTGATAGAATTTTTTCATAGAATTCCTACTTAGGTCTTGTGTCTGGGTGATATTTGGGTTAGAATAATTTCTTGGTTAATGTCCTTTTAAGTATTTCTAGAATTGGTCTATCATATACCTAAGGATGTTATCTAATGTTTTTTTTTAATGGTCCATCTATGCAAATTATCTAAATCAATCTTAGAATGTGGTTTAATTTATGGTATGTCAACATAGATAGATACACATGTTTTTGTGCACATTAACGTCATGATGCAGGGTTAGTCAAGATGATAGAAAGACTGAGTTGGCATATAGGAGGAACAACAACGTGCCACTAAGGTGTTGACCTAGTAAAAATGAAGCAACATTGAAGAAGATTATAACCACTTGATCACTTCCTCAGTAGAGCGGTTTGTGGAACATTCATAATTGATCCAAGTGGAGCTTAAATCCGGGAAGGAGGTTGCACTATATTTTCTCAACTGTAGGATAGTTGTTGTTGTTGTTCTATTTTCTCGTGCTAACTTCTTCTTTAATGTAATAAACCCTGTTCACCTATTCCTTTTGGACATGGGTTGATTAGTTAGGAATCTGTTATAAAGTTTCCTTATAAATAAAAGGTCTCTATCTCCTCTCAAGGGAATAGAACGATCATAGAACTTGTAGTATCCAGCTTTTCAGACTTGTGTATTTTTCAATCAATCTGAAATAAAGAAGACAATGTTATTTTGAGCTTAACAGTTGTTATCTAGAGTTCTGGATATACTCACCCAAGGGGGCCCACTTGGTGAGTAGTCCCTTTGTGTATTTTCAGTTAATTTCCATTTTGTTATAGTTGTTATTTTGGCATTCGACTATTCCTGTAGCCACTAGAAAAAGTTCCTATGTCTGTTCCTGCAGCCACCACGGGCATAGTAGTTCCTATCCACTAGATAGAACATTATCAATCAGTAGAAGTTCCTTAAGTTACCTTCAGTTGTCAGTTCTGATAAAGTATTAGTTCATCATGCTTTTGCACATTTATTTAAGAGAATTTCCTTTTTCAATTTTAGGATAGAATGGTTGCAATTTGAACTTAGTGCACATACAGTGCTGGCTCATTTCAAGTTTACATTCTTGGTTAATAAAATAAATGAGCCTTTTCTATAGGCAAGTTAGTTGTTCATTAAGGATATCCAATCTCTAAACTACATTTTTTATAACCTAGTTTCTATTCCAATTGTGAGGACCGATATTGGCTATGGCATAAAAGGCTATGTCATGTGAATTTTGGTTACATGGTAAAGATCAGTTCAACTAAGGTAGTTATAGATATACCTAAGATTGTGAAACCCTATAAACCAATATGTAAAGAATGTCAAATGGGAAGACAGGTCAAAACCTCTTTTAAGAGTATACAAGACAAATCTAATAATGTTCTTGATCTTATTCATATTGATTTGTGTGGCCCTGCTAGAATTAAAAGTTTTCAAGGTGAAAGATATTTTATGCTTATCATTGATGATTATTCTAGAATGATGTGGGTTACTTATCTAAGGGAGAAATATGAGGCTTTTGAAAAGTTTAAAACTTTTAAGGCTAAAGTTGAAACTAAGACATGATTGAAGATTAAGTGTTTAAGGTCAAATCATTGTGGATAATTCACATCCAATGAGTTTAATAACTTTTGTGAGAAGCATGGCATAAGGAGACAATTTTCTTCTCCCTGGACACCTCCGTGGAATGGAGTTATGGAAAGGAAGAACAAAACTATCTTGGATGTTTCTAGAACCATGATGATGGAAGATAATCTATCTCATATCTACTAGAGAGAAGGAGTGAGCACAACAGTCTATACATTCAACAGAGTTAATATCAAAGGAGAAACCAGTAAGACACCTTATGAATTATGGTTTGGAAATACACCTATAGTTAAGTACTTTAGAATTTTTGGTAGTAAATGTTCTATCAGGAGAGATGATATCATTGGCAAATTTGATCCTAGATGTGATGAAGGAATATTTCTTGGTTATTCCAATGAAAGCAAAGCATATAGATGTTATAACAAGAGATTGCAGAGAATTGTGGAGAGTGCTAATGTCAAGGTGGATGAGCTGAATAAAAGTCAAATCAAAGTTTATGAGAAAGAACCAACAGTAGAAATGATTATAATTGAACCGGTAACATGTTTACCAGAACAAAATGTTGAACCAGTTACTCCAACAGTATGAGAAAATTCAACAGTAACTGAAGAATAGGAAAGAGGAACAGTGAATCAGAAGACTCCTAGGTATGTAAGGTTGAATAATTCAAAAGATTAGATCATTAGGGATAAGAACAATGGAGTGATGACAAGAACAGGATTGACAACTAATGAGGTATGTTAAATTTCTCAAGTTGAACTGGTATCAATAATTGAAGCATGTAAAGATGAATGTTGGATGAAAACTATGGAAGAAGAATTAGATCAGATAGAGAAGAATAACACATGGAATTTAGTTCCCCAACCTAAAAAATATGAATGTTATGAACTAAATTGCTTTTTAGGAATAAATTAAATAAAGATGGACAAGTTGTGCGGAATAAAGCTAGATTGGTTTGTAAAGGATATTATCAGAAGGAAGGAATTGATTAAGGTTAAAATTTTGCACTTGTAGCTATGATTGAAGCTGTAAGATTATTTTTTGCCTATGCTACACATAAAAACTACAAGTTTTGTCAGATGGATGTTAAGTGTGCTTTTCTGAATGGGGATCTTGATGAGGAAGTTTATATTGAGTAACCTGATGGTCTTTCACTTTTAGATGATAAAAAAATGGTCTGCATGTTAAGGAAAGCTTTATATGGATTGAAACAGGCACCTAGAGCTTGGTATGCAAGGTTAGATAAATGTCTTTTGAAGCTTGGTTTCACTAAAGGTCATGCTGATAGTAATATATATTATAAATTCATTGATGATGATATATTGATTATTGAGGTCTTTGTTGATGACATCATTTTTGGATGTGAAGATAAGTTGTGTATGAAATTTTCTAAAAAATATGGAGAATGAATTTGAAATGTCTATGATTAGGGAAATGAAATTTTTCTTAGGTTTGCAAATTACTTAGACTGATAAAGGTATTTTCATTTGTCAAACTAAGTATGCTAGAGAATTTTGGAAGAATTTGGTATGGAAGACTCTAGCCAGTAAGTACTCCTATGGTTACAAGTGATAAATTGACAAGGAAATATGAATCTGCACTGGTAAATCCTACAAGATACAAGTATATGATTGGAGGTCTACTATATTTGACTCAGACTAGGCCTGATATAATGAGTGTTGTTTGCATTACATAAAGATAATATACTGACAAGTAATTTCTTATGCCTTCAATTTCTTTTGTATTTGTAGAGGTGAAGAACTGACAGTGCAAGCTCCTGGAACTCAGACGCGCGGTTTTTGCTATGTTTCAAACATGGTATTCGTAGTTTCTGTTAGCTGGTAGTTGGTGAATTTTGTTGGAAACTAGACTTTTATAAGATGATATTATAGTTCCCCAATCTTATGACTCTTTCTTAAATCTTGAAACAATGATTACAGTTTAATGCCGAGAATAGAAAGTTGAGCAATTTTCTTTCAATAGTCTTGCAAGGAAAACATGAGAGTGCAGCGAAAAGGATTTTTAGAGAAAAACATAAGAGTGCAGTGAAAAGGATTTTTAGAGAAAAACATAAGAGTGCAGCAAAAAAGATTTTTAGATACTTGCAAGGTACATTTGAATATGGTTTGTGGTACCCTAAAGATGATGACTTTACTTTATGTGCATATACACATGCAAATTGGGTAGGTGATGTTGATGACCAAAAAAGTACTTCTGGTGGAGCTTTCTTTCTTGGAAAGAAACTTATTTCATGGATCAACAAGAAATAGTCATGTACTTCTTTATCTATTGCTGAAACTGAGTATGTTGTTGCCACTAGTAATTGCACACAAGTTCTATGGATGAAGCAAATTTTAAAGGATATAAAAGTGCATTGCAATGGACCGGTAGTTATTCACAGTGATAGCTCTACTGCCATAAACATATCAAAGAATCCATTATTTCACTCTAAGACAAAGCACATATTTATCAAGTATAACTTTTTGAAGGAGAAGGTGGAAGAAAATGAAGTTAGACTAGTTTATGTGAACAATAAAGAGAAAATTGTAGATATTTTCACTAAAACTTTGCCTAAAGAATCATTTGAGTACCTCAGAGACAAATTAGGGGTTTCTGCCCCTTCGACAAAAAACTAATTGATGCTATTTGGCATTAGTCCATGTTGGTAAACAGATTTGTCACTATGGTCATTTATCTAAAACTTACCCTATTTTCCCGATGAGCAGTGACAAATGTTCCAATAGTTGGAGAGATTGTGTTAAAACCACCATCTTCCTATGCATTTGAGAGGGGAAGCTCCTTGTATGATGGGATATTTAGGATGTTTGTTTACTTTTAACCTGAAAGTACATAAAAGAGAGAAATAGAACTTAAACTAGGATTAATAAAAACAACCCTACTAGAAGACATACGAATACCAAGCAGGATTCCATAAATGATAAGGATTACAAAAGGGGTCACCACCAAATAGGTTAGTCATGCAACGATGATGAAAGAAGTACAATAAACCTTGACACATGAAGAGATAGGTTTTACTAGCACATGCAAGTCAAGATTCCATGAAATGATGTGTTTCATCAATAGATTTCACCAATAGATTTCACCAATACATAAAGGGATTACTAATTCAACATAGGAGAAATTAGTGGTGATAACTCATGAATACATTCAAGACACATGAACTTAGTGCATTCTTCATTACTCTTTTTGAAAATATACAAGTTTAAATACTCCTTAGTACAAAGGTATGAACATCAAAAGTTCTCACTTAGTTCCTCTACAAAATTCTACAGAGTTTTCCCCCTCTATCATAAAGTCCCCTTTACAAGTGAAATAGCCTTGTATTTATAGGCTTCCCAGAATAACCACCTTAGCAAATAACTTTGGATAGGTTAATAGCTAACTAATTTTTATGCAAAAAGAGTTTAGTTAGAAACTATTTCACTTTTGCATGAATAAGGTCCACTTCCTAACCTTTAGTTACAATATGTGACATAAGTCACTTTTACAAAAAAAATATGACTTTGAAAGAAGAATCGAGTTGTTGTTAGAAGATGTCCATCATGAAAAGCTCTATCCTTTCTTGACTTCATGATCCATTGGATGACACTTGAGATGAATCTTCATAGTTAGTTTACCACTTGTAAGAATTGTGGTTGTCGCTTTCCTGTCAAAAATGGATAACACAAGGATAATTCACATTCTTTGAAGTCATGTAACTAGAAGGATAAAAGTATAACTTCCCTGCAAAATCTCAACCACTTCTCATCTTTATAATTAATGTAAACCCCTATCTCGAACCATGATTGTAATAACCAAATTCAATGATCATGGTGGTTTCAAAGTTATTAGTTGGACTAATCAAATGCAATGCATCTTTCAAATTCATATCATTTATCCAAGAAAAAGATTCTCCTCTAAACTTTAAGGCGTTTTATCAAACAAATCCCTTGCCTTTCCTATGCTTCCACACTCTGTTCTTTACTTTTTATGAGGATAATTCTTTAAAAGTAAGATGAATTGGATCTAGACTTTGTAGAGCTATTGCTCTGATCCATTAATTGCACATGTTTAAGAATATCCAAGGCATCTTCAATGAACTCATTTCCTATATAATCTACAACCATTTTGTCCATCATTTTATCTATATACTGCAATTATCTTGCTTTCCATTTTATTGAGGACACAAAATATATCTCCTTTTGAGGCTCTCCATAAAGATGAAAATATCTTGCATTGAAAAATATTTATCAATTGGAATCTTCATCATGACATGAAGAAATCATTCATGAACATCTTCTTTCCAATAACACACTCTTTGACTACATAACGTAAACATCTTTCATCACCACTTCACATGCTTGTTGATTATCTTTGAAACATAATGTCCACTGAAAGATATCCGATAAGTTGCTCAAGCTTCCTTAGAATTCATTTGACACAATAATCTTCTCTCTTGAGGCATTCTAACAAACAATTTGCCCATATTTTCTTTGACTCCATAGTTTCCATGCATGTCTATCATGACAATTACAACTACAATGTCTGGAAAAGACTCCTTATCATTTTGAAAGTTTCTAAAAACTTTCTTAGAACTCCACTCTATGCATATCCTATAATCGCTGCAAACTATGAGGTTATATTTCCATGAGGCATGGTATCAAACAGTTCATACTCTATACCAATGCTTTCACTTTTGCATTCATTTTGGAAACATGACATGTGTACATGTATTGTCTATACTTCCATATTCATAATTAAAAATTCCCATATTGGTGGGCACATGGAGCATGTTGACAAAGATAATAGAAGCGGTTTCACACCTACTAATTGGATTAGCTTGAAAGTTCTTAAAGAAATTTCATCAAATTCATTTTATGCATGCCTTGTAAGCATTTTGTCTATAAGTTGGCATCTCTGTGAGATAGCATTTTGTTGTAGATTTTTGTCAAACAACCCAATTGTGAAGTGAATGATTCTACACTTTACATACATATCTATTGGAGCATTTTAAACTATGATATATGACAAAAATCTCCTTTCCCATAATCATGTCGCGTGCTTTGTTACGCTTCCACGATTTGCATGTATGTTTACCACATCATTTTGTCAAACAATTCACACCTTTTCTTGGCTCCCACGATTTGCAGTCATGTCTCCGAATAGCTTGTGGTTTGGTTTTGCTTCCACGATTACGACTTGCACCATGTAATTTTGTCAAAGCAACTTAACCATGCATTTACGGTTTGCAGTCGTGTCTGCCAATCAACTTGCACCTTTATTATGCTTCATGATTTGTAGCTATGTCTTCCAGAGCAGTTGCACCATTACAAAGAAATTAATGACTTTAGCATGTGTGTATGGTTTGTAATCATGGCTTCCTGAGCAGTTGCAATGACAACATCTGGTGAAGTCCCTATATCTTTTATGCTTTGATAAATTCTCATACCCTGATCAAAAAACTCCCATTTTAATATAAACTAGAAATATACTTGCATCGGTTGTGGAATTTGGCCTTACACCTGCCGATTGCATTATCTTGAAAGATTCAAAATCATTTTCAGGAAATCCATTATATGCATATCCTACAATCATTGCATTACATGAGATGATACCTTCTTTGAAGCATTCTGTTAGATAGTTCACTTGTGTTGTCTATGCTAGCCACTCGCATACATTTTGACATTGCATGGAAGTTGCCCAAGAAGACACCGATGATCCCCTTATCAATGTTGGATTAATAAATGATTTTCCATATATTTTAGTCTTGAATCAGTTCTCAGGATAGGGGTAGCATCTTCTACGAAGAAGGCAACTATATATGCTGGCAACCGAGGAATTAATCATTGAATCTCCTTTGATAGGACTAGATCTCCTTCTACACTACCAAGCTCGAGCCAGAAATGCAATTCTTAGAGATTAGGTTACCTTCAAAGGATTTCTCTTCTCCGAGCTCTACCCACCTCCATTGAGAGAACCATCAAATAAGGAAGGGGTAGGAGACTGAATCAACTAGAACCCTCTTCACAAAATTGCAGAACTCCTTTCTCAATCAACTCCTCATGCAAGCGTGGGCTTGGTTAACACAGTTCCTTATAGCTATAAGATTATAACATTGGCTATGCTTTCATGTCTATCAGAGTAGTTCTAATGACATAGTCTTGCCTCTATGATTTGTAGTCATGTCTCCAAATCAGTTGCAACTACAACATCCTATTAACCTCCTCTATTCTTTTATGCCTTGATGAATGTCCATACCGCTGTTCTAAAGCTTCCATTTTGAAATATCATGGAATTTGATCTTACATCTGCAATGATTATTTCTTTAATGTGTACAATCTTCATTGTAAAATATTATTTATTCAATGCATTTTGTCAAACAAGTTCCATATATACATTATATCAAACAGTTCACATGCATTGTCTGTAGTTCACCAATCTGCTTTCTCCATACTTCCACGATTTTCCTATGCATTCTGTCAAACAAGAATCATGTACAGTGTTGATGCTCTTTATCATACCTCCCACATCCATGGCATGCATATCAACCTGACAAAGTATTCACGACATGGAAGTTGGTTTTACATCCACCAATTGCAGCATATATATCTTGCAAGAAAATCTCATGGTAGGCAATATTCTCAGGTTTGGTACTCACCTCTTCTAGAACAGTTGTAGCTACAACATGTGATGAAATCCCTATAACCCTTTTAAGCTTTGATGAATGCCAATGACCTGTTCATGAGCTCTCATTTTGTATGGATGGAATGGAAGGTAGAAACACTTGCACTACACATTTGCATTATTAATCATATTTTCTTCACTTAAAAAAATCCATGAGACTAGATTTCATTTGTGCATTTTCTTTTTAACTCTTATGAAGAAGGTTAAGAATGCTCCAAAATGGAGCATCTCTAACCTTTTTACACAAAGTGGGTCCACACAAGGTTAAGAAATAAGGTTATAAATTCTCAATTTTGGAGCACTCTTAACCATTTTCTTTTTGAGGTTATGAATATGGGTTAAAAATGCTTGAAAATGGAGCATCTTTAACCTTATCTTTCAAAGACTATGATCTCGACCTCAGAAACCATCGACCACAAAGGAGAATAAAGGATAAATTAAAATGACATTTTTAGACAGCTTTTTCCCTTAAAATACCACAAATATTAAAATAATTTAAAATATTAAATTATCTTTTGAAAAATAATTTAAATATTTTAAATTTAATGCCCAAACTTAGGAAAGACGACCATATCTTCCAAACCGTAGGGAGTTAGGATTTGAAATTTTAAACCCATATTGATGGTAGGGAAATGAGTCAACTTCATCATTTATTCCTCATGATGATACCTAGGATGAGATATTTTAATCATTTTTGGGCGAGGGACATCAAAACTTGAAAGTTTAATATATGATAAACTATGAACTGGGTTCAGGCAAAAATTAGCCACATGACACAAAAAGATGCTAAGGACATTCATATAAAATTATTTCTCTCAATTCTTGGTGATTTCCAAAATTCATCCAATTTTCATATTTTGACTAGCAACGAACTTGTATCACGTGCTCATTCATTACACATAGACACACATTTGGGCCTTCATTCAACATTGGGACCAATTTGAAGTTCAAATTTTGGGTATGTCAAATATGGGACAATATTTCGGTATTCATTATCAGAGATACTATTCATTCCAGATTGATGTGGTGATGCCACTACTTAGGGGGAGTAGTTAGCCTTGTGCTTCACTGGTTTTTTATTTTTGCTTTTATATTTATGCCAGATCTTTAGCATTGATGTCAAAGGGGGAGAGATATTCATGTGAAAAACTTAAGGGATATATACATTAGGGGGAGAAATTTGCATTACTTAATTGTGATATCATCTATAGGGAGAGTATAAAACAAAATTTCATTGCTATATTTTTTTGTGGGAGATTTATTTGGCATTTCTTGGCACTTGGATGTTTTTCACATCTAATGTTGTCATCAATGCCCAATGGGAAGATTGTTGGCCGTTTTAAGAATTGATTATGATGGGATGATGAATCAATAAGGATCTAGTCAAATACTAAGAGGGGGGCATGAATTAGTAAATAGAAAACTATCATTAACTTTCCACCAAACAAAAACAACCTCTCAAGAAAAAATCAGAATTGACTGGTTCAAATGTTGAACTACAAATTGCAATATCACTGTCAAGTAAACCGGTTGACTGTCATAAATAAATAACAATAAAACAACTCTAAAACTCTCAAAATTTTTTACCAAAACATCCAAATACTTTACTGACAAAAGTAAAAGCACATTTCAGATTATTGTCGAACAACATATCATATCTAAGTGGATCTAGCAGTTAAGCAAATTAACCGTAGTGAACATAACCACAAAAACATTCACCACTTGACACAATGATTTTGACGTGAAAACACAATTCAGAACAACCATGGTGGGGATGAATACCCACAAGTATTCTAAACTCTTCTGAAGTTTGCCTTGTTAGGAGCCAAGCCTGTTAAAGCTTTACAATAAGTCCTGTTAAGAAAAAATCCTATTAGGGACCACCAAGTTAAGTGATTGACTATAATGCCTTATTAAAAGCAATACATTGTTAGGAGTAACCTCGGTAGAGGATTTGAAATCCAAGCTAAAGGATCACCTGGTTACAGGATTTAGATAGCACTAATCTTGTTAGAGCTTACCCAGTTAAGGGATTTGACTGTTGTTATTGTTAGAGAACAACAAGGGTTCACTGATTTGGTGAATAGAACTACTCTTCTTGATTAGATCCTTTTCATACTTTTAACTTCCTTTACACATACTACAGATACATCATATGGTTCGGCAACCAATCACTCTTACATTTAACCAATATTGCCAACACTACAACAAAATGGCTCATCGACCTTATAAACAAAACAATAGTTTGGTAACACATCACAAACCTAAGATCTCATAGAGATTACAAACAAATCGGTTCAAGTATGACCATTTGATTACATAGAAATCATTGCACATCATTCAAGACAACCTCGATGACTCCTTGATTGCCACTTCATCAAAATCTGTAACTCATCACATGGTTTCCATTACATGCAATGAACTTGCTCATTCCTAAGATAAAACCATTATCTCTATGTGCCAAAAAATATTTGAAACTCTTCTCATACAAAATGCATATGTGGCATAATCATTACCATTCATCATTTGATCATAAACCAATAGAACCGATTCACTAGACTCCATTGGTTAGGGTTTAGCATATCAACAAGCAGGGTTTACTAGTTGATCTCACTTCTTCTCTAGTAATACCAGTTTCCTTCACAAGCTCACTTACTGGTCGCAAAACAACATTATTACAACATCATTACCAGTTATAATTGACATCAATGACAATGTAAGAGTTCATCAATGCAACCTTCATGCAAATGCCAACAATCTCCCCCTTTGGCATTGATGGCAATACAAGTATCAATACCCTTGATTGCTATGATTGTGAATTATAATCCTGGCTAACATTTTACTATGTATTCTCCTTCAACTGAGTCTCCGTGTCTTTAGCTGGTAAATTACTATAGATCTTCTCTCTGTCAATCATATGGTTCTTCAACCCAATCATATAGTTCTTCTCCCCCTTTGACAACAATGCCAAAGTGAAAGTAAAATATGTAGTGTCATACTTCATTGTTTTGCATCAACAATTTACAACTTGATGCTCCCCTTGTGGAATAACTCCACTCTACACCAATCCTGCTTCAAGATTCTTCAATTTTCTTTGAGTCTAATGTTTTCCACATCATACTCAGTTGACTTCATGTAGGGGCACAACCCCTAGATGACCTCTAAGATACTCAAAACTAGTCTTAGGAAGAGGTTTAGTAAAGGTATCTACTAGTTGCCCTTGGTAGATACATGTTTCAATAACACATCTTTACTTTGCACTTTCTCTCTCAAGAAGTGATTATTTAGTTCAATATGCTTGGTTCTAGCATGCAACACGGGGATCTTTGAAATATTTATTGCATTGGTGTTGTCACATAAAATATTTATAGGTTCTATAATCTTCATCTTGAATCCTTCCAGAATGTGTTTCATCCAGATTGCCTAGGTATAATTCACATACGCTGCAACATACTCGACTTCAGCAGTGGAATGTGATATACAACTCTTCTTCTTGTTGCTCCAAGATACAAGTCTTCCTCCAAGAAAGAATGCATCACCGGTTGTACTCTTCCTATCATCAACATTACCTGCCTAGTCTACATTTGTATAAACCTTCAAATCAAAGTTACTTGCATATGGATACCATAATCCATAGTCAATAGTACCTTTCAAATATCTAAATATCCTCTTGGTTGCTATCAAGTGTATCTCCTTTGGATTCTTCTAAAATCTAGCAACTAAACCAACTCCATGAGCAATATCTGATCTATTGTGAACAACATATTGCAATTTCCCTATCATTGATTTGTACTCTTTTTCATCAACATATGCAACTTTATCCTCCTTAGATAGTTTACAACCTGTAGCCATTCATGTCCCAGCTAGTTTACACTCACTCATTCCAAATGTCTTCAATACCTCTTTCACATATTTAGATTGTGTGATAAAAATACCACTCTTCATCTGCTGAATTTGCAAAGCTATGAAGAATTTTATCTCACCTACTAGAGACATTTCAAATTCAATTTTCATCTCATTTGCAAAGTCATCACTCATGTCATCATTGCCTCCAAATATGATATCATCCACAAACACTTAACTAACTAGTATCTTATCTCCTTCAAATTTGAGATATATAATGTTGTCTTCATTGGTTCTCTGAAAACCTATTTTCATCAGGTGTGAATGTATCCTTTCATACCATGCTCTCAATGCTTGCTTCAAACCATATAGTACCTTGTTTAGTTTACACGCCATATCCTTTTCATCAGTCAAAGCATAACCATCTGGCTACTCAATGTATACTTCTTCTTCCAGTATTCTATTTAGAAATGCCAACTTCACATCCATTTGATATACTTTGAATCCCTTATATGCTGCAAATGCAAGTAGAGTCCTAACACCTTCCAATCTAGCAACTGGTGCAAATGTGTCACCATAGTCTTCTCCTTCTTCTTGTGCATAACCTTTTCATGTATTGTTCTTCTCAATCTGGTCAAGCTCCTCCTCCATAGCTTTAACCTAGTGATCATCTCCAAATGCTTCCTTAGCATTTTTAGGCTCAATAGTGGAGATCATGCAATAATTCTCTCTGATTCTTCTTCTGGTTAATACTCCAACATCTTTATCTCCAATAATCTAGTCAGGATTATTATTGAGTCTCACATATCTTGGAATGGCATGATCATTATCCTCAGGTTCTTCTTATTTACTATCATCCTCTTCTTCTAAATCTACCTATTCCAGTTGAACTGGTACAACATCATTCACTTCACCAGCTTCTGGCTTCATCAGTTCTGGATCCAAAATCAAAGTGCAAGGTTCTTCATCATTTTTCTCCTTACTAGTTTCTCTTGAAACTTTAGGACACTCATCCACTCGAACATCAACACTTTCAATGATTCTCCGCATCCAGTTGTTATAACATTTATAGGCCTTACTCTTGGTGGAGTAACCAGGAAATATGCCTTCATCACTTTTAGCCTCAAACTTACTGACATAGTCACCTCTCTTGATAAAACATTTACTGCCAAAAATCTTAAAATAAATGACATTAGGTGATTACCATACCAGTATTCATAAGGATTTTTATTCTTAACTCTTTTTACAAATATCCAGTTCATAGTGTAGACAGTTGTGCTGATAGCTTCTCTCTAGAAATTTTTTGCTACTCCTCCTTGTATAAGTATCATTCTAGTAGCTTCAACAACTGACCAGTTGTTCCTCTCTGCACTACTATTTTGTGGTGGTGTCCTCGGTGCAGAAGGATGCCTCTTTATTCCTTTGTCTTCATAATATCTAGTGAATTCCTCTGAAGTGAATTCACCACCTTGATCAGTCCTTAGACACTTTATCTTCTTACCACTTTCCTTTTTAGGTAAGGCCCTGAATGCCTTGAACTTACTAAAGGCTTTTGTTTTGTCCTTCAAGAATATGACCCACATCATTTTTGAGCAAACATCAATGAAGATCATAAAATATCTGTCACCTTGAATACTTTTAGTCCTTATTGGTCCACAAAGATCTGTATGAACCAAATCTAACAAATGTTTTGCTGAAAAAAATTTTCTCTTTAAAGTTGAGGATGTCAACTTTCCTAACTAACATTACTTACACAAAGAATTTAACGGTTTGTCCAACTAGGGAAAACCTCTTACCGGCTTGGACTTAGTGACCTTAACAATGTTATCAAAGTTTATATGACAAAATCTTTGATGCCAAAGCCAAATATCATCTACTTTAGCAATTAAAGAGTTGTTGACTTTAGGATTCAGGTGAAATAGGTTACCTTTTGTCTGCTTACCGGTTGCAATTAGTTCACCTTTTCTCCCATATATTTTGCACATTCCATTCTTAAATTCCAATGGATAACCTCTATCATTGAGTTGGGAAACATTCAAAATATTGTGCTTTAATCCCTCACCGTAATAGATATCATCTGCACTTCTCTTTCCATTAAGAGAAATGGTTCCCTTTCCTTTTACCATGTAGGGTGAGTCATTTCCAAATCTCATAACTCCTCCATTGAATTTCTTCAAAGTAAGAAATTTACTCTGGTCACCAGTTATGCGGTGTTAACAACCACTATCAATGATCCAATCATTAGACATATCCATGCGAGAAACTAATGCCTTCTGATCATATGTCTCCTCTTTAATGGCTACAAAGACAATGTCTTCATTAGCATCTCCCTCAGATTCTTCATCAGATACCACCATCAACTGCAATGAGACAATCCCTTTTCCCATTTCCTTTGTACTTCTTGTACTTCTCATGCTTATGCTCATTGTCACCATTAGGACAGTTAGCCACAATATGTCCAATCTTATTACATGCAAAACATTTTAAAGGTAATTTGCCTCTATACTTACCAGTACCTCTAGGCAACTACTTGGCCAATAATGCTTCAAGCTCAATCACACTGTCTTCATCATCAACTTTTCTACTAGATCTAGATTCATAACTGTGACTAACATCTCTTCTTTTCCTCATAGGAGGGTTAGAAACTGAAGCTCCAAATGCAAATTCAGAGTTTTGAACACTACTATCATAACTATTTAAATCTAATACAGTAGCTTACCAATGATGGAGTCAAGGGTTACCTTAATGTTATCAATAGACTTTAGCTCCTAAATTGCTGCAACTTGGATAGCATAGACCGGTAGAAGGGTTCTAAATAGCTTACTAACCACTGTGGCATCCTCCACTTTACCACTAGCACTCTTGATCTCACCAACTATCTCCTTGATCCTCTAACCATACTGTTGTATATTCTCTCCTTAAGCCATCCGCATGTCATCAAATTTACCTCTTAGACTCTCTTCTTTAGCAATCTTCACATGCTCATCACCATTATATATTTCCTCAACCTTCTTCCACACCTCATAAGCAGTCTCCAGACCATGGAAATCAACATACTCTGAATCAGACAAAGAACTGATAATGGCCTCCAATGCTTGATTATTTTCTTGTTTCTCTTTCTTTTGATCATCAGACATAGTCCCAATAGGTGCAACATATTAAGTACCAACATATTCCCAGTATTGACTTCCTAGACTCTTGATATAGATTTTTATTATATAACTCCATATTCTATAGTTTTCCCTATTAAACTTCAAACCTTCTTTCTTCATCATGTTCTTCAAGATCTTTACATCAAGTTGTAAGGCTTAGACACTAGAGGACCTAAAATGTTCTAATACCAATTGATGGGATGATGAATCAATAAGGATCCGATCAACTACTGAGAGGGGGGGTGAATTAGTAGATATAAAACTGACATTAACTTTCCACCAAACAAAAACAACCTCTCAAGACAAAATTAGAACTGACTAGTTCAAACAGTAAAATACAAATTGCAATATCACTGTCAAGTAAACCGGTTGACTGTCATAACAAAATAATAGTAAAACAACTCTGAAACTCTCAAACCTTTTGTCCAAAACATCCAAATACTTTACTGACAAAAGTAAAAAGATCATTTCAGATTGTTGCTGGTCAACATATCATATCTAAGTGGATTTAGCAGTTAAGCAAATTAACCATAGCAAACATAACCACAAAAACATTCACCAGTTGACACAATGATTTTAACGTGGAAGCCCAAATGGGAAAAACAACAGTCGGGATGAATACCCACAAGTATTATAAACTCTTCTGAAGTTCGCCCTGTTAGGAGCCAAGCCTATTGAAGATTTATAATAAGTCCTATTAAGAACAGATCCTATTATGGACCACCCAATTAAGGGATTGACTATAATTCCCTATTAGAAGCAATACCCTGTTAGGAGTAACCTCGGTAGAGGATTTGAAATCCAAGCTAATGGATCACCTGGTTAGAGGATTTAGATAACACTAAGCTTGTTAGAGCTTAACCGATTAAGGGATTTGACTTATAATTGTTAGAGAACAACAGGGGTTTTCTGATCTAGTGAATAGCGCTACTCTTCTTGATCAGATCCTTTTCATGCTCCTATCTGTCTTTACACATACTATAGATACATCATTTGGTTTGACAACCAATCGCTCTTACATTCAACCAATATTGCCAATGCTATAAGAAAACAACTCATCAACCTTATAAACAAAACAATAGGTCGGTAACACATCACAAACCTAAGATCTCATAGAGATTACAAACAAATCGATTCAAGTATGACTATTGGATTACATAGAAAACATTGCACATCATTCAACACAACCTCAACCACTCCTTGATTACCTCTTCATTGAGCTGTGTAACTCATCAAGTGGTTGTTAGGACCTAGAGGCAACTAAGAGTGGGGGTGAATTAGTTGTCTCTTAATTTCAACCCAAATATAAATTAATCAAACTTGATGCATAATACCAGTAAACCAAACTTAATGCCAGTTGATAGTTTAACAGATAATAATAGTATCGATAAAGTTTAATGCATGAAATAGAAAGACAAATAACACCCATAACGCATAACATGGATATTTGTACGTGTAAACCCTGTAAGGGGAAAAACCACGGTTAGAAGCCTTACCCACAATTAGATGATACTATTGCAGATAGTATGTGTGTACAAATGGGGTTTGCACATGCAGAAAGGCCAACTGCCTAGAGCTCACTTCTCAATCACAAAATGGGAGTCGCATTGACTACAATTGGATGGTTAAATCAAATGATAATGTACTACTCAAAATAGCATCTTCATATGGTAGATTCAGTACTGGTTAAGCTCTGATTGCCTTCTTCAAACCTTCCTTGAATCTTGAAATAAATTTTGCGTGTATAGCTCTACTTATATTTGTATATACCAAATATCACAACCTTGTAATACCTTAATGCATTACCTATACCAATCTCACAAATGAGATCTTACATATATACAAAAACGTAAGACCAAATGTGTAGGTCGACTCACTAAGAATATTACAATTAAATCAATTACAAGTAAATCAATATGTGATGCATCATGTCGGCTTAATGCATTTACAATAATAACCAATCAATAAATCATCTCCATAACGTGTCATGCTGATCTAGAATAGATAACGCTTTCCAGTCCATAACCTAGACCAATTTTATGGTAACAAAAAATATGCAAACTCGATTAGACCAATAACCAAATCACCAAAACCAAGTGTCCAAGCCATGTCTTTGACATAACCAAGTAATCTCCAGATGATAACAAATCATCCTTAGTCTCGGTGAACAATATAACCTATCAGTGAACCAGATACCGGTGACTGTGCATAAGTCACTGAACATGCTGGTGAACATAACCAAAGATCTCTAGTGCTGATAAGTGTTGACAAGTATTGACATCAATGACAAAACCATTGCAACACATCCATAATACCAACAATCTCCCCCTTTGGCATTGATGGCAACACAAGATGGAAAAACCATCTAAGTGCCAAAGCAGAAATGCCAAAAACCAACAATCTCCCAAAGAGATCAATTACCAGAAATCAAAATACATAATATCTCTCCCCTAGAAATAATCTCTCCCCAAAAGATAATGTGTTTTCCATAGATATCTCTCCCCTTTTGACATCAAATTCCAAAGAAATACAGAAACCAGATACAATCAGTTCATAGAACTTATTAAAAATACCAACTTATCCAATCTACTCCCCTTGAGAAGTAGCTCTCCTTCATCAAAGCTGGAAAAAGGTTTCTCTATTAATTCTTGCCAGTTTGATGCCAATCTCCAACTGTCTAAGTTTCTACCGGTGAGGGTATTACACCAAGCTTCTCTCTGAGATATTCAAAAGTTTCCTTAGGCAAAGGATTAGTAAAGATATCTGCAATCTGCTCTTTAATATTCACATAAACCAATTTTACTTCTTTTGCTTCAACATTCTCTTTCAGAAAATTGAATTTGATAGAAACATGTTTAGTTTTAGAGTGAAATATCAGATTCTTTGATATATCAATTGCTTTCATATTATCATAGTAAATGATTATAGGTTCTTTGCATTTTACCTTTATGTCCTTCAACATTTGCTTAAACCATAATACCTGAGTACAATTAGTTGCTCCTGCAACATATTTTGATTCTACTGTTGATAGTGATGTACAACTTTGTTTCTTGCTCAACCATGAAATCAATCTGCTACCAAGAAAGAATGCTCTATCAGTGGTTCTCTTTCTGTCATCTACATCTCCTACCCAATTTGCATATGTCTATGCACATAAATAAAAATTTTCATCTTTAGGATACCATAAACCAAGATTTGTTATTCCTTGTAGATAGCAGAAAATCCTTTTTACTATTGATTCATGATTTTCCTTAGGATTACTCTGAAATCTTGAAATAATACATACTGCATTCATAATATCAGGTCTTGTTTGTGTCAAATATAGTAAACCTCCAATTATAGATTTATATCTTGTCAGATTAACAGGTGTTGATTCATCCTTCAATGATAGTTTACCAGTTTTAGTCATAGGAGTACTTACCGGTTTAGAGCTTTCCATACCAAATTTCTTTAGTAGTTATTTCAAGTACTTTGATTGATATATGAATATACCTTTATCAGTTTGTGAAATCTACAATCCTATAAAGAATTTTATCTCCCCAATCATGGACATTTCAAATTCTTCCTGCATCTAATTAGAAAAGTATTTACACAATCCATCTTCTCCTCAAAAAATGATATCATCAACAAACACTTCAATAACGAAGATGTCATCATTAGTCACTTTGTAATATAAGTTGCTGTTAGCATTACCTTTAGTGTAACCAAGCTTCAAAAGATATTTATCCAATCTAGCATACCAAGCTCTAGGATCTTGCTTCAATCCATATAAAGCTTTCCTTAACCTGCAAACCATATCTTTGTCATCTATCAAAGAAAATCCATCAAGTTGTTCAATGTAAACTTCCTCTTCAAGATCACCATTCAAAAATGCACATTTAACATCTATTTGATATACTATATAGTTCTCATGTGCTGCAAAAGCTAAGAATAGTTTGACTACCTCAATTCTAGCTACTGGTGCAATCAATTCCCTCTTTCTGTGAATATCCCTTACACACTAATCTTGCTTTGTTTCTGATTACCTTACCATCTTCATTAAGTTTATTTCTGAATACCCATTTAGTTCCAATTACATTTTTGTTTTTAGGTCAAGGAACCAATGTCCATGTGTTATTCTTTTCAATTTGTTCCAATTCATCTTCCATAGCCTTAATCCAATGTTTATCTTCACATGCCTCAAAAATAGTTGTTGGTTCAATTTGATAAATTAGACATACCTCTTCATTTGCCAATCTTCCTCTAGTCATAACACCTTGATATTTATTCCCAATTATGTGACTTTCAAAGTGATTCAATCTTACATACCTGGGTGCAGGCCTGGAATTTGACAGGCTAAATGGTCATTTTTTCACTTTTGAACCGTATTTGACAGCTGTAAATTTTCGTAGAACGTATGCATTGACATGCTATTTTTTTCTAAAACCATATAGATGACACTTCAAATTATAAATAAACCATAAAAAGATATAGTAGATAATATATATCATAGAATATTATAATTTATAATATTGATATATATTAGTTTAGAATGTTTATTATAAAATACAAATTTATCTAGAATATTTTGAAATGGAAGGATGTAGTTGTTTCTAATTTTATAATATTTTATTATGATTTTTTAGAATAGTTATTTTTTTTCATATGAATTTAGAAACTTGTCATAATTGAAATGATAGAATATAATTGATAAAATATTTTAATATGAACTTTTACAATATATTCTATTTTTCTATATATGAATTTAGAAACTTTGTCAATTTAATTTTTTAAATATATTTAATAAGATTATTATAGAAACTTGTCATAATATATATAATTTTAAAATTTTAATGTTTATTACTACTAAATTAGTAATTATTAATTTATTATCATTTAATGTTAATATATAATATATATTAGTGTATTAATTTAAAAACTTATTTAGTAAATTTAAGATTTTTGCATATATTACTAATTTATCATTATTTTTTATTAAGACAATGATTTTCATTTCTTCCCAAGAAAGATGTGCATTTCATTTTGGTGTGGCTTCAATATTCTACTTTTATATTTTTCTTAAAACGTCAAATGAAAGACATTGAAATGACTAAACCATCATCAAAAAATCATATGACAGGTAGGGGTGACCGTCAAATTCCAGGCCTGCCTGGGTGTATTCACTTGTTGTTGTTCTTCAGTCACTGTGGAATTCTTAGATGATGTCAGTGTGACTGGATCTACATTCTGTACTAGTGCATTTAGTGTAGGTTCATTTATGATTATTTCAATTGCTGGTTCAGAGTCCATAGACCTTGAATTACCTCTAAACTGTTCATCAATCTTTACATTTTCACTCTCAATGATTTTCTACAATCTCTTATTAAAGCATCTATATGCCCTGCTGTTAGATGAATAACCAAGAAATATTCCTTCATCACTTCTAGTATCAAATTTACCAATATAATCATCTCTCCTAATATAACATTTGCTTCCAAATATTCTGAAATATTTAAGAGTAGGAATATTACCAAACCATAGTTCATGAGCGGTCTTACCGATTTCCCCTTTGATGTGAACTCTGTTGAATGTGTAAACCGATGTATTGATTGCTTCTCTCCAATACACATGAGGTAGGTTTGTTTATGATGTCATGCTTCTAGCTGCATCCATAATAGTTTTTCTCTTCCTTTCGACAACTCCATTCTGTTGGAGTGTCTAAGGTGTTGATAGTTGTCTTCTGATTCCATTTACTTCATAGAATGTATTAAATTCCTTAGATGTGAATTCACCTCCTTGATCTGATCTTAAACGTTTGATTTTCTTACTGGTTTCATTCTCTACCATTACCTTGAATAGTTTGAATTTTCCAAAAGCTTCTGATTTCTCCCTGAGAAAGGTAACCCAACACATTCTAGAATAATCATCAATGATCAGCATAAAATATCTATCTCCTTGTAAACTTCTAGTTCTTGCCAGACCACATAAATCACTGTGAATTAAATCAAGAACATTATTGGATTTCTCTGGAATACTCTTAAAAGTTTCTCTAACTTGCTTTCCAAATTTACATTCCTTACATACCAGATTGTGAGGTTTTACAATCTTTGGTAAATCCCTTAATGCCTTAGTTGTACTAATCTTCACAATGCAATCAAAATTTACATGACAAAGTCTCTTATACCATAACCAACTTTCATCAATATGTGCATTCAAGAATGTCTTCTCATTGTTATTCAAATGAAAGATATTACCTTTAGTCTGATTATCGGTTGCAATTTCCAAACTAGTTCTATTCATGATTTTGCATTTACTATTCTTGAATTGTAACTGAAATCCATTTTCAACTAATTGACCAACACTCAAAATATTATGCTTCAAACCTTCAACATAATAAATGTTGTTAGTATTGTGCTTACCATCAAAAGATATAGTCCCTTTTCCTCTAATCAAACAAGCTTTATCATCCCCAAATCTTACTAGACCTCCATTATATTCCTGAAAGTTTAAGAATTTAATTTTATCACCAGTCATATGATGTGAACATCCGAAATCAATGATCCATTCATCCTTTTCTTCAATTTTAGCTACTAGGGCTTGCTCTACCAGTTGTATAGTAGGTGTCGGTTGATCTTCTATTATTACAACAAAAGCCCATCCATTGTCTTTTGGTTCCTCATCAGTAACTCCTTCATCAGCATAGTAACATGATTTGTCTCTATTCTTCTTAAATCTATATCTCTGATATTTAGGGTTAGGCTTATATGTTCTTTTAGCTTCTTCTTTCAATATTGCATGTCTATCAGGACACCTAGATGCCATATGACCAATTTTATTGCAGTTAAAACATTTAAATGGTGCTTTACCTTCATACTTACTTCCAACTGGACCTTTAGGCATTTTCTTTGCAAATAGTGCTTCAAGCTCTTCAAGTTCTTCATTTTCCCTTTTGATATCTTCAAGTTCTCTTGCATAAAGTGCTTTCCAATCAGATTTCTCAGATAATGAAGATTATGATGATGTAGATGATGATGCTTTGAAAGCTAAATTTGTCTTAATTGTAGCAATAGGACCAAATTCCTCAAGTTCAAAAGCTAAAAGTTTTCCAACAAGGGTATCTCTAGATACTGATGTATTAGGCATTGTTCTCAATTCATTAATAGGAGTTACTTTCATTTTGTATGCCGGTGGCAATGCTCTTAAAACTTTAGAAACAATTTCATCTTCACTTAAGGATCCTCCACAACATTGTATACCCAAAACAATTTCATTAACTCTTTCCATAAAAGCATAAATCCTTTCATCTTCTTCCATTTTCAAATTTTCATACCTGACTCGAAAACATTCTAGTTTTGCAATTTTGACTGTGGTATCACCTTCATTCAATGTCTCCAATTTGTCCCAAATAGCTTTAGCAGTAGATCAATCTGATAATCCCATGATTTGTTGATCTGACAATGCACTTAAAAGTGCTTCTCTATAAAGACGTAAATCGAGCTAACTTCAATAATGAGCGGAAATACCCTTTATTCTTAAATAAACTCATAAATCAGTTACTAAGTCTATTTCATTCCACTTTTACATCCATTGCTTCATTTGATCATTCCATTAAGATCGTAATAAACACAAAATTTTTGTAAAAGATAAAGATTCTTTATTCCATAAATTGATAAAAGTAGTATCTTAATCATACAATACTTATGCATTTCAAGTTGTCGTAAGTTCAATAGAAAAATAATACAAAGTAAAGGGTGAGATGCATTCGTTTATCTGCAACCCAAGCTATCTCCAATTCAATCTTTAGCATGAAGACGAGAACAAGATTCAAGCACTTTTTCTGCCCAACCTTGAAGCTTACGCTTCCCCGGAATTCTTGGTCAATCAAGAATACCCGACCCTACACGAATTGCTTAGCAAAAGAAATTCGAAAGGAAAGATGGAATCTGGTGCATGCCTAGATGATACAAGCATTTTAATTTTTCTAATTCTTTTAAGAAACAAGCATTCATTATCAATCTAAGATATGGTAGAGAGCATAAAATAAAATAACTCCATCTATTTCAATGGTCAATTCAATTTGATTACTTGGCAAAGTATAATGCCATTCATAGCAAAAATAGATAGTTGGAAAAGCAACTATTCTCTCTATAATCCACATTCGGCACCCATCCTGGAAGGTAACTTTCCACAAACACAAGCCTATCTAGCTTTTTTCACATAAATCTAGAATAAATTCATATAGAAGACAATCTTTCGCCTTTCAATTGTAGCTTCCTATTTCTTGCAAGATAAAAATACTATGCTAAGAAGACAATCTTTCGTTTGAATAGAAATTGATAGAGTAAATATTTTATTACAACCAATCCTATTTGATAGGAAACAATCTTTTATGTATAATCAAATATACATAAAAAAAAAAAAAGAATCTTTCCCTTCTATCTTTCAAGCAATTTAAAGACAAGATTAAAATATTAAGAAGGTATAACACATGTATGTATCTTTGCATAGAATTTGAAGAAAATGAGCACACATTCTTTTATTCAATTGCCAGAACATTTAAATAATGTAATCATTAACGTGCATTCCTTTTCTTATGGTTTAGAATTCTAAGTTTATATCGTCTAAGCTCTCTATATTCCCATGTGTTCTGGTTCATTTACCTCTTTTCTCAAACACCACTATTTAATAAATCATAATCCTAATATCTCATCTTTTTCGTAGTTCAATTCTAGAGTTTCTCTTTCTATCCTCTCACTCTATTTCTAGAGGATTGGGTAATCTAATTTCTAAGAGTTTCACTAAGTTTTATCAACCAACTTTCATAAAATATATCATTAATGCATCTATATTTGCATGATTGTAATTTAAACAATTATAAATTGATTGATATTGTGACTCTAACTCTTCTATTAGAATATTTCATAAATATAAATCTAGATCATTCTTAATCTCTTAAATTCTTTCAACAAAACATACTAGATTTGAGCCTACCACAAGAAGCACGATCCATGGCTATTACGATCCTTGATAGCTTCAAGTTGTCTACAATACGTCCAGATTCCAATGGTTTCCTTCTCGACACTCTTCTATCTCATGAGCTCTCTATTCCTAATCCATATCCTTTCTATATTCTGGGAATTCCTCTGATAATAATAAAGTAATTAACACTCATTCACGAGTGTAACCTCTAAATTTGACACTATACTGGAGATGATCATCATTGATCTTTTACGACTCGGTCATAAACACATCCAAATATCCATTATTCTATTCTCTCAAATCTCTTTGTCACTGTTCTTCATTCTTGCTCTCCTCTATCTTGCTTCCCACTAACTTCCTATCTTCTTCTATATTCCAATCTCCAATCCTTTCCTAATCTTTTCTCTCTATTCTTTCTAAAATTTTCTTTTCATTCTTCCTCCCCCCCTCTTTCCTCGAGCTTTCACTATTATTTATACTGTCCTCATTCTAAATTGGTTGCTATAATCTTGGCCATAAAAATGACACCACTGTCAATCATTAAAGTTCTCTTTTAGTTCTAATTGATTTAGAACTCTAATGGTTACATATATGTCAACAAACTTCCATCTATGGCTCTAAACATCTGATAGATCTACTCACCTCCTTTCCACATCTACCTATCTTCTCTGATAGCTAATGTTTTGTTTTAACCATAGGTGCTAGATATTACTGCAGGTTGTGGCTACATGGCTACAACTTGACTTGTCATGGAAGGTAATAAAGGAGAGGAGGAGTTGTAGTCGATGGCGTGTCAACTCCCTCTATTATGCAACTATACATTAGACTTGCCAACTCCCATATTGGTGTCACCTGCACTAGTTCCATGATTCCTAATTTGCAACGTGGTTGGTGTTCGTAGAAAAAGGAGGAGTGGTCAGTGGTTGTAATCGACCCCACTCCTTGCCATTAACAGCTACGTGGGTTTGAGTACAACCCTAGCATTAATCCCTACCACCTTATAACTTGTTAGATGTGGCTGCAATGTGGTTTGTAGCAATATAAAAAGGGAGGAGGGGTGGTCGGTGGTAATACCAACCCCTCCCAATAAATAAGGGGGTGATCAATATTACTATCGACCACCCTCATTATTGTTTAATTCCCTTCTTTTAAAACTTAACCCACCACTCAATTGTTATTATTATTTCTAATTTTAATTTTTTATTTAATTTAGTTTTAAATTTATATTTATATATACATAAATAATCACTTCATTTATATATATATTAAACATAAAACATTAACAAATTCTTTAATAAAGTGTTTTCTATAAAGAAATATACATTGGTTTTTCATTAAATAATTTAATTTCATATATCTATTTACATATGCCATAACTACATATGTATTTATAAGTACATAATCGAATTATTAGAACTTATATGTCATGCCCAAAATTTAGGGCAAAACACAACCGACAAATTTTTTTTAAACACATAATTACAAGCTAACAATTTACGATAGTTCCTTTTAACAAGTGGGGTGAATAAAATTTATAAGGGAATATTAAATTCACTCAAAAGTCTTCATCATTTAGGTTGCGATTATTAGTACATAATTCAATCCGTTCCTCTTATCTAGACATTAACATAATTACTTGGCTTTACATTAATTATTTATTACATATCAAACTCCCTCCATCCTGTAAATACGTTACTTCTTAATAACTCAATTTTACAAAGAAAATGGCTCCTATTAATTTAATACCAACGCTCATTTTATTGCGTTAATATTATCAAATGGAGCAGTTACAATTTTAAAGTGCCTAACATCATTAAGATGATTTAATTTACCTGGTAAAAGTTTCCACTTGGGTTAATAGGGTTCACCAGACTTAGTCCACTTAGAGGGATTTATTTTTATGCCCCCACTCTATCCTCTTAGATTAATTATTTAATTACTTTATTTAAATATATCATTTATTTATAAAAAAATTCCATATAGATCTCCAAAATTAATTTTCCAAATTCATCCAAATCTTTCATAAGATTGAACTCCAGAACATTTAAATTTATACATCCTTTTAAAATATGCCCATTTGATTATCAAAAGCATATATAAGTTTATAAAAATATTTAGACTAAAAATTTGCCCTATTCATCCATATTTTCAACTTCTATAAATATATTGCAATATATATATATATATATATATCAATATTAAATCTTTTTATTTTTATTTTACACAGATTTATAAAATATACATGCAAACCCTAACTAAAATGTAAATTATAAAATACTCTATTTATCCTTCTTAAAAATCATTTCTCTTCTCATGTTACCCTAACCCTACACGGGCTAGGGTTTTATTTATTTATTTATTTTATTGCATAGCAAGGCCGAACGGATTCAATATCATGGAGGAGTGGCCGAAGTTTATACATTTTTTGAAAGGGGGAGAGCCAGTGGCGTGGGAGTTATACCCGGCCGCCACTGTGTGCGCACGCAGTGGTGGCGCGGGCGCCACCCACTGTGTGCCCACACAGTGGCGGTCTGCGGGCCGTCCACTGTGTGTTCACATAGTGGCGAAGCAGGCGCCGCCCACTGTGTGCCCACACAGTGGCGATCCACGGGCCGCTCACTGTGTGTACAGACAGTGTCGGCGTTGGCACCGCTCATTGTGTGCACACACAGTGGGTTTCGGCCCTCCGCCCGAAAACTCCCTTTTTTTTTTAATTTTTTTTTTTAAATTTATATATAATATAAATATATATATTTATATATATATATATATAAATTTAAAAAAAAAAAAATTTTAAAAAATTTTTTAAAAAAAGGGAGTTTTCGGGCAGAGGGCCAAAACCCACTGTGTGTGCACACAGTGAGCGGCCCGTGGACCACCACTGTGTGGGCACACAGTGGGCGGTGCCCGAGCCACCACTGTGTGAACACACAGTGGATGGCCCGCAGACCGCCACTGTGTGGGCACACAGTGGGCGGCGCCCGCGCCACCACTGTGTGCGCACACAGTGGTGGCCAGGTATAACTCCCATGCCACTACCTCTCCCCCTTTCAAAAAAAGTATAAACTTCGACCACTCCTCCATGATATCGAATCCATTCGGCCTTGTTATGCAATAAAATAAAAATAATAAATAAATAAATAAAAAAAACCGTAGCCCGTGTAGGGTTAGGGTAACATGAGAAGAGAAGTGATTTTTAAGAAGGATATATAGAGTATTTTATAATTTACATTTTAGTTAGGGTTTGCATGTATATTTAATAAATCTGTATAAAATAAAAATAAAAAGATTTAATATTGATATATATATATATATATATATATATATATATATATATATATATATATATATATATTGCAATATATTTATAGAAGTTGAAAATATGGATGAATAGGGCAAATTTTTAGTCTAAATATTTTTATAAACTTATATATGCTTTTGATAATCAAATGGGCATATTTTAAAAGGATGTATAAATTTAAATGTTCTGGAGTTCAATCTTATGAAAGATTTGGATGAATTTGGAAAATTAATTTTGGAGATCTATATGGAATTTTTTTATAAATAAATGGAATATTTAAATAAAGTAATTAAATAATTAGTCTAAGAGGATAGAGTGGGGGCGTAAAAATAAATCCCTCTAAGTGGACTAAGTCTGGTGAACCCTATTAACCCAAGTGGAAACTTTTACTAGGTAAATTAAATCATCTTAATGATGTTAGGCACTTTAAAATTGTAACTGCTCCATTTGATAATATTAACGCAATAAAATGAGCGTTGGTATTAAATTAATAGGAGCCATTTTCTTTGTAAAATTGAGTTATTAAGAAGGAACGTATTTACAGGATGGAGGGAGTTTGATATGTAATAAATAATTAATGTAAAGCCAAGTAATTATGTTAATATCTAGATAAGAGGAACGGATTGAATTATGTACTAATAATCGCAACCTAAATGATGAAGACTTTTGAGTGAATTTAATATTCCCTTATAAATTTTATTCGCCCCACTTGTTAAAAGGAACTATCGTAAATTGTTAGCTTGTAATTATGTGTTTAAAAAAAATTTGTCGGTTGTGTTTTGCCCTAAATGTTGGGCATGACATTTTGGTATCAGAGCCAAGTTCAAACACTGGTGAACATGGGCTCCATTTATAACTTAGTTGAAATCAAACTATGGCTTGACGTATAACACCTGGGTGAAAACTTGTGAAATAGCAAAGTGAAACATAAGTGAAAATGCTTGTGGATCAATAGATCAATATATATCAATTCAAGGGGTTCCAAGGGTCACTAAAAAAAAACCCTGAAATTTGAACTCATTAAGTCATAATATTTATGGCTTAAATAAAACCCCAAAGCCTGTGAAATATTCAACTATTTATTCATATGAAGTAATTTCGATGTCTATTAACAAAAAATTAGACCTTTTGTACCTACGAGGTTACCATTCAATTGGAACCTAAAACGCAATAACTGCCCTAATCAAATTAAGTATGAGGAGGTAATCTTTCAATAAAATACCTCTGATGGTAACTAAAGGAATGCCACCCATCGAGATATGTTCTTGAAATGGCAAATCAAGCGAGATAAATTAGACCTTAGATAAAGGCACCATAAACAAGATAAATAAAAATGAGACAATTTAAGTTAAGTTTTAAGCTATGTGAAAATTATGATGGTTTAAAAGATCAAGGCCGCCATAGAAGATATAAATGAAGAAGAGTTAAAAGGAGCTCTTAGCTTAGATAGAATCATTGGCCTATCCTAATGACTAGGTACCTTAAGAATGCGGACATGTTATGTTTCTTATTAAGAACATTTGTTAGACAATGGTTGTAGCATTATAGTGAAGCTAGAGTTGGATAACCTTGGAGATAAGAACTAAACTGATGTATGACAGTTCCCTTGATCAGAGAACCCTAGTAATACTATAGATGAGTTAGATAAAGAGAAAGACGGCATGAACTTCTCGGGTAAAAACATGTAATTACAATAAACCCTAAGTTCATCCGTGGATTATATGATTGGGGAAACAAGCAATTAAAGCCTCAAATTAATTCCTTTATGGAAAGATAACCTTGGTAAAAGTAAATAATGCAAGAGAGAGGAGAGTTGATTTGGGAATCAAACAAAAGGTCCCCATTGAAGTGCAAGGGGTGTAAAAGTATTAGGATCCTATAATCTAGGAAGGTGTAACTAGATGTCATTTAGAAACTAAGAAGCAAAGTGCAACCCAATCATGGTTAGTCGTTAGGTACCAGTGAAGAACATGTAGATAGAAATGGCTTATGGAAATATTGTATAACAATAAATATAATACTAAAGTGTTAATGAGAATTAGTTGGCAGTATAAAATATTTGATGAGAGCATTGATAAGGAGCCAAGTTATGTGGTTAGCTAAGGATTTGGAAATTATGGGAGTCTTAAGACATTGGTAATTGTTGTACATCCTTATGTTATGCCATAATAGGGTAACTGGATATAGGATGGTAAGATAGTTTGTTTAGCTTGAAGAGATCGAAGGTGTGACATTCTGGATTTGGCTAGTAAGTTAATATAAACAAGCAATATGGGATGAGATAATTTCCCTTTTTACTAAATTTTAATTAAAAGGATGGGTGTTGGCCACTTTTCGGGTGCACACCCCTTGATTTCAGAGTTGCTTAAGTAAAGTAGGAGGAAATAAGTCCACTCTTCGAGTTGTTTGAATTATGTCGTGAAATGTGTGGGTGGGAATTGTTGACAACCATTATTGACCTTACTTAACAATAATTCCACCCCAAATGGCTCTTAACCTAAAGTGTTAGTACTTGGGCAAAAGCTCCTGCCTAATGAAGGCAAGGGAATGTTAAAGGTGAAAATACAAGGAGTTGGCATAAGATGTTAAGAAAGACAAATCATGTCCCTAATAAAATTATATGATTATATTATTTCAAATCATAAGAGATTCCAAGTAAACAAGTGTCATTTTTGTACCAAACTATTAACCGTGCGTGTAAGACATGAAAATGTCGATGCTTGAAGCTACCACATAACACTAAGTCAGGGCTTAGCATATTAAGATAATTAATGGAAGTCCAAGAGGAATGGATGGAGAATGGTAGAGTTAGTGCAATCACCTGCTAGATATAATTAAGGATGTTAATAACCCTAAATAGATAGTGGATTATATCGGAAAGTGTTGCTTGAAATAGTTAGCACGTGAAGGTTAAAAAAAATCGAACATGATTTATAAAAATGAATGTGATCTCTTGCATATAAGAATGTATTTCATAAATTGATAAAGGATTTTAAAGAATCTAAAATCTCAAGAGTCTAATAATCACTACCTAACACACTCAGGACATGTGATCCTGGGTGATGAGTTGCGGTTACTCCCTAGGGTATGACCAGTACGGTCATCTTGTTTCGAGTTTGATCCGACATTATTATATTTTTTATTTTTTTATTTTATTTACTTTCTCTGAATAAGCATCTTGTGATCTAGGGGGCTAGTACTTTCTGTTTATTTATAATTTTCATTTTATGATGAAAGGACCACTAAATTGATGTTCTTTTTATTGGAGTTATGGCACTTGCCATGTTTCTAGTTTTAATATGTTTTCAATTGCCGGCATTTTTCTTCTTTTTATTGGACTTGGCAGAAGTAACTTGTATTTTTGAAAAGTGTCAAGTGGTCATTTTGATGGTTGATATAACTAGCCCTAGTGATGTGATTTGTGTAATGTTTATCATGTTCGTTGAACCACTGATAGTCTGTCAAGGGAGAATACCGCAAGGAGTGAAATTAGGCACAAGAATTAACAAAGAACGCGTTTTTATCAAATTAAGATAAAGGAAGGAATATCCTCCTAAGTAAAATTAATTGCGAGTAATCGAAGAGAGAAAATTTATAACAATAGTGTGACCTAGACCTAATGAATTGTGAAAGTAATGATTTTCGACTGGTAAATTTGGCATGGGTATGGAGAGGATTGCGTGGATGATATCTAAAATAAGTATTAATAACTTCTATCACTCCCTTAGAATGGGGTTGTTGTGTACCTTAATGGTTGGAAAATTGCGAATGATGCTCCCTATAAAGCTTAAACCTTGGAGACTAGAAATATAAAAAAAAAAAACATGTTAATCCCTAGTGGTAGAAAACTACCCTATATAAGGGTGGGATTGAAGAACCTAAATTTGCTTTTGCCTTGTCACCTAAGAAAGTAGGAAGAAATTATGCACCTAGGATGATTTTATGAATATTATATTAACACCCTAATGAGGTGCCTCAAATGTAGAATAAGTAGATTCATTGTGCTTAAGTGTGATGTCGATTTCCTTAAGTAACATGTTTGGACTTGAATATAGTAGGATAAACATGCTTTTAAACAAATCCTAAACAAGTTGAACTCCTAGAAAATTCTATATGTGTAACTTTGATTATGATTTGGAGGGTGAAATAATGTAAGTCATTGAAAGATAGAGCTTGCAAAACACCTACCTAAGATCGAAGGGAGATGTAATAAAAATACTAAGAATTTAACCTTGTGAAGATAGTAAGTTAATTTCAATAATAAGTTGATTTTGGTATTTCAGCTTTCTAGTAGGCAAGGTAATAGTTTGAGTAACTTATGGGAATGGAGGGAAGGGTTATGTCCCTACTTCGAAATTCTACTCATGCGACTTCCAGGAGTAAGTCGAACCCTAGGGGAGGAGGATGTAAGGCCTTCCCCAAACCAAGCTTTGATTTACTTAGTTGACCATGTTTGACCTATTAATAAATGCTCTATAATTCAATAGAATGGACTATGTTAGGCAGATAGGTTTGTGAGAAAAATAACTGAACCAAGTTATAGAGTTATCGCACCTAGTGGTGTACTTTTGATGTGTTATGAAGTTGAAATCCTAAAAGACCCATTGATTGGATAATCTTGATTTAACATATGTCAGCTATGTCTGGATGTAGAACTTATATGATTCTGTGATTGGGTAACAATTATGAATGTGGATGCTTCATTTATATGTTTTATAGTTACAAAACTCTAGATGATCCTAGAATAGGATAAACTTGAGAGGAGGTATGTCATTATTGGATTTGCAGGACTTTACTATGATGATAGGAATAGGAATGTATGTTTTAATGAATGGATCAAAATTATGTGAATGATAATAACTGTTATGTGGAGTTATTCGGATAAAAGATGTATTTAATCTATGTAGATGAAAATTGTATGCATGTGATGATGTGTATTGTTATACCTTTGAATTATATTATATGTGGATATTTGAAAGTACTAATGTGTAAATTGAGATGCGCAAGAAATTTACCATGTGACCATGGAAAATTACGGAGAACCAAACCTAGACTTATGTATGTTCGTAAGCCAGAGGTTGTCTATTTGGAGAGACAACACCCCATTTGTGTTGTATTTTATTCGTAACAGTGTATGCTGCATGAGTGTTAAGTGTCATTTAAATTTAATGTGTAAAACCCACAAGAGACGATTTCATGTTTTAAATTATAAAAGTGTTTTATTTGTGTCACTTGACACATGTATGGATTTAATTTTAAATGTTTTATTTTTGTCTCTTGGTGGGAAAGTGTTCAACTATAGCTCTTTCAAATAATATAACGTGTTGTCATAAATACCTTGGGAAAGGAATCTTTGGAGAGGTCAACATATGTTTGACCCGAAAATAAACTTCAGAGGGGTTTAAAATGGGTTAAATGAACACCTAGGGGTAGTTTAATAGGGTTTCCTAAAGCCCATAAGGTATAACTAGGGGTTAGGGGTAATTTTAGGCAAGTTTCTACTTTTAAATGATCTTTTTGACGCTTTAAAAATTGGTTTTTTGAGTTGTGCGAAAATTGAAAATCGGAAGCTTAAATCTAATTGAGATTTTTCCTATTCACATGGGAGTCTTTTTCCCATTTTGCTTTACTTTCCTTTTTGGTTTTTAGAAACTTGTGAGAACTCAGAGAATGAGCTTCTTAAGGAAGAATTTGAAAATTTGAGGGTAATCACCCACTCTCCATTTTTGGAGACAAGAGAATTTTGTAAAGAAAAGATAGAATATTGTTTTTGAGAATTTTAGCTAAGGGTAGAAAGAGAAGAACTGTGGAATTGGGCTGCTCATCCTCAACAAAACTAAACTACCTTTTGGGCAGATTAAGGTTGGTCGTATTCATCATATAATGGATTTCTTATTGCATGTGTTTGTAAGTAATGTTTGTGAAAAAGAGATTTGTTTCCATGCATGTAATTTTGAAAATTTATTTGGTATATTGTTTTATACTTTGTTTTGTGTTGGGAGTAATCAAGATCTCCTACTCTCTGGGACAGAGAAGGATCTTGTGGGTGGTAGAGGTGATAGCCCTCGAGTGAGAGACTCTCGTTATGAGAGCGATCATAAGGGAATTTGTGTGACCCTTGCTGCATGGCTTGTTTATGCATTGGGGCTCATAAGGAGGGAAATAAGGCATGAATGCCTCGGGGGGCATAAGGAATAAAGGGCTGATTATGTTATACTTTATGTATTTTGGTTTGCCATGAGGTGGCTATATGCTTTAGTTTGCCATGAGGTGGCTATTTGTTTGGCCATACTTGCAGTCTCCTCAGGATACTTGGTCCACTACCACCCTTGTAAGGTGTAGTGTAGCCCGGGTTGGGAGTGTGTTTTGAATTTGTGAGTATTTTGTCTTCTGTGTTGCATGCTTGTTACCTGTCTAGGGCTTGGTTCTGTGAGCTCGGGGGTGGCTACCAGTTAGCCTAGGCTAGGAGGTGAGCACTCTATGGTCATATTTGTGTTTCTATTATGTTGGAATGCCAGGAGAAAAGACTAGGAAAAGTGAAAGGTTGTAGAAGAATATTGTTGAAGAAATTTTAAATTGATTTGCAGTTATTAGTTTTACATTTGATAGGAGTAATACATCCTCATTCATAGAAATGAGAGGCAATTTGTAATTTTGAAAATAGACATGAGATGTGTTGTTGTAGTTAAATAAAGAAACATCCTGTAAATTTGTAAATTAATGATGAGCCTATTTTTATTCACTGTTATAATACCACTGCTATTGATATGTCAAAGACTCTGATATTTCATTCAAAATCAAAACACATTTCTATAAGGTATAACTTCTTGAAGGAAAAGGTTGAAGAAAAGGAAGTCAGAATGGTTTATGTGCCTACTAAGGAACAAATTGTAGATATTCTAACTAAACCATTTCCTAAAGACACTTCTGAATATCTCATAAATCAGTTGGGGGTTACCAACCCCCTGGAAGAGACTTAGAAATGCAGGATGCATCAATCCGCTAAGTTTATCAGACACTCTTTCCTGATCCAAGTTGATGAATTTGGTGCTACTACTCAAGAGGAGTGGTAAGCTATTTGGTTTAGTATTCTTGGTTTGGTACCTCTGCTTTGTCATTGATGTCAAAGGGGGAGAAGGTGTTGATATGAAAAAACTGTCAGATCTTTTCGGGAGAGGTATTCATGTTAATCAAAGGGGGAAATATATTTCAGTTCATCTTTTGGGATATTATTGATATTCTTTGGCACTTGGATGTTTTTCACATTCAGGGTTGTCATCAATGCGAAAGGGCAAGATTATTGCCAATCTGCTAGATTTGGTTAAGTATTGTCATTATGTCAACACTTTATCCCAGTTGGATCTATCACGTTTAGTCTTGGTGATCACCTTGGTTTTGGTTGTGTTTCAAAACCGGTATGATCAAATCTCTGGAATCAATTTTAGATGCTTATTATGATGGTTATATTCTTGCTATATTATGGTGGTTCATGATTTGGTTATCTCTTTTGGATACTGGTCAACTTCTAGTGTTACCTAGTTAGCTTGTGCCTTTATCGGCTAGTTTTTGGCTTTACCAACTTCTGGCATTCCCAGTTAACTTTACCAGTATGCATTATTTGGTGACTTGATAAGTGGATTTTGGGTCCAGCTTATGAAATCAGTTTCTATCATGTTGTTGGTGCTTCTTGATCATATCTTGAGTGCTTGGTGACCATGTATTGGATGCTGTGCTATTATAGTGGTCGTATTTGGATCCAGTTAAACTTTCACTAAGAGTTTCTACCGACTAGTGAAGTGTGTTGGATTTTGGTCTTACTGGAATTCTCGGTGCATATAATTCTTTTCTTACTTGATTTAGGTCCATGCTATGTAATGTAAATCATAATATTGGTCTGGTGATATTGTGTGATGTAAATTTGTAATGATGGGTTTAAGGGTTTAGGGTTTATCCTACCTTGTCAATAAGGTTGATGATCTATATTTATAGGTGACTTATTCATGTAATTTGATATGTGATGGCTTTGGGTTGTTAATTCTGCATTATCAGAGGAAGGATTATGCATGAATAAAGTTATATCATTCCAGTGAAGTTTGGAAAGGTTTTGTATTGTAAAGAAGACATCAGTGCTTAACCAAAACTATATCAGGCATTAGTAGATGCTACTTTCCAAGTTCACTTCTTTTTTGGATTGTAATCCGATGATTTTGTAAGTTAGTGAGACTTCCCTTTCTAATGAGCAGTGCGCTCTAGGCTATTGGCCTTTCTACATTTGTAAACCCCATTGTAATTGTTCACAGTACTACTGCAAAGTATTCATCTGATTGTGGGTAGGGTTTCCCACCGTGTTTTTTCCCTTTTTAGGTTTTCCACATCAAAATATTGGTGTTATGTGTGGTGTGCCTTCATGTTATATTCTTTATTGTGTTGTGCTCCATTTTAAGGTTTATAATTGAATTGATTGTTGTTATTGTTACTAAACTGATTCAACCCCCCCTCTCAGTTTACTGTCAGTATCATCACATTCTAACATCTTTATCCTAAACCTAACTATATATCTAACCCAAAACCCAACCCTAACACTAGTATAATTCTAACCTTGGCCCTAACCCTTTTCTATCACCAACCCTAATGCTAACCCAAACCCTAACTCTTATAGCTATCATCACATATTATCTTTAATTACAATCTTAACCCTAACCCTAATCCTAATTATAATTCTAACCCTAACCCCAATTTTATTTATAATTAATAATTACAATCACTAAGATTAACCCTAATCCTAAGCCCAATACTAACTGTAACTGTAACCCTTAATGTAATTATATCATTAACCCTAATAATAATTATAATCTTAACCCTTATACGAACCCTACCTCAAACCCTCACACTAACACTAACCATACTTTTACGCATAATTAATAATTATAATCTTTAACCCTAAACCTAACTATATATCTAACCCAAAACCTAACACTTAACCCTTAACCCTTATCCCTCTAATTAAATGATAACCCTAAACTCGACTCTAACCATAGATTTGAACCCTAAATATAACTTGATCCCTAATCTAAGCATTTAATTTAACCCTATTCTTAAACTTAACCCTTTTCCTCTATTTTAACCATAATTGAATCCTAGCACTAAACTTAACCCTAACCCTAATCCAACCCAAACCCTAATCCTAATTGAAGTGTAATACTAATTTCACCCTAAGCATAATTTAATTGAATAACAACCCTAATTCTAACCATAATTAAACTCTAGCACTAACTGTAACTGAACCGTTATAATAACTGAACCTTAAAATTAACCTTAACTGTAATTATTATTTAAACCCTATTTTGAACCTCAACCATAACCCTAAATTAACCTTGATTGTAAATCTAACCTATGCTTGACGTTATCCCCAATCTTTATGCTAACATAACCCATAACCCTAATTAAATTTGAATGCTAACCTTCAAACAAAGCTCTATTATATAGCCGAAAACCTAACAACATGCTTTAACCTTAAATCCTTACCTCTCCTGAGTCATAACACTAACTCTAACCTTAATTTAATTGTAATGCTAACCCTAATCCTAATTAAACCCTATCCCTAACCCTAATATTGATTCTAATTGAACCTCAACTCTTACCCCAAGCATTATCCTACAATAACAACTCTAATTGTTAACTAAAACCAAATATATTGATTATTTTATCTATAATACTATATCTCCCTCTAATCTAGACCATAACCCTAACCCTTACCTGATAATGACCCAAAACCTAACTTTATATTTAATTATTAATTATATATAACCATATAACCCTAACTATAACCCTAACCCTAATCATAATTAAAACTAACCCTAATTATAATTATAACCCTAACCTTGATCCTAATTCTAACCCTAACCCTAACCCTAACCCTAAATTTTATTATAATCACTAATTATAATCTTTAATTGTAATATTAATTATAATTATAACCCTAACCCTAACCCTATTATAGCCCTAGCCCTAATCTTAACCCAAACCCTAACTCTTATAGCTATCATCACGTACTATTTTTTATTGCAATCTTAACCCTAACCCTAACCCTAATCCTAATTATAATTCTAACCCTAAACCTAACCCTAATTTTATTTATAATTAATAATTATAATCTTTAACCTTAACCTTGATTACAATCACTAAGATTAACCCCAAACCTAACCCTTACCCCAACCCTAACCCTAATCCTCAGTATAATACTAACCCTCATTATAATTATCTCTAATACAAAACCTAATTCTAAGCATAAACCTGACTATGATATTAGCCCTAACCCTAACCCTAATCTTCAACTAAAGCCCATCATAATTGTTATTCTATCATGATCATAATCTTATCTATAAGCATAGTCCCACCCCTAACCATAATCCTAACCCTAACTCTAACCAAGATTTAAACCCTGACCCTGATATTATACACTTAATAACTATAAAAGAATATTACAGTTTCAAGAAAAAGAATATAATAGCATTATACTTATCATATAGCACTCTATTAATATAATATTACTAATAAAGCTATAACAATAATATTATAACTAAAAATAATTTAAAATAATAATTTAATACATTTAAAATATTTAAAATTTATATTATGAATATTAGTTTCAATAAATTATAAAATAATATGATAATAATAAAAACAATATAAATTAATAATAATAGTATATTATAATATTATTTCACAAACGAATAGAAAATAATAATAATAATAATAATTGCAATAATAATATTACATATTATTGCAAGAAGCATTAATAATATAATATTATATAGTTCTATTTTGAATTTTTTTATTGTTTCCCATGTTGCGCCGCGATGCTACTAGCTTACATATATTTAATTTTAATCTCTCTCTCTCTCTCTCTCTCTCTCTCTCTCACACACACACACATATTCACACATATTGTTTACCATGTTGCGCCGCAACTGGCACTAGCTTACATATATTTAATTTTAATCACACACACACAAACACACAGATATATATATATATATCTGGGCATATTATATATATGTGTGATTAAAATCAAATATATGTAAGCTAGTTTCATACTAGTTGCATAACCAATGCAGTCCCCAAAAAAACATTTATAATTCATAAGTTCAGGCATGATGTGATTTTTTTTTCTAATTTTTAATTATATTTTCTTTCTAATTATTGAATAATATTAGTGAATGAAAATAGATATGACAACCAAAAATAATTATGATATTAAAGAAGTGTAATGTTTAAGAAATGATATCTGTAACACAATAGTTTTGAAACTGCACTCACCTTAATGTCGTCTATATATATATTGATTATTGTTATTGTTATTGATGTGGCCATCTCTATATATTGTTGTTTGATTTAACATATGAAGTTTTATTATTCTTATTCTTAATCCACCTTCACTATGATATTAAATATATAACATTCTATGTATCCCATGTCCTATTCTTCCGATGCTTTGGTAGTGGCAAGTAGGTCTATATTCTGATGCTCTGGGACTGTCAAGTGGGTCTATATTCTGATGCTCTGGGACTGTCAAGTGGGTCTATATTCTGATGTTATGGGACTGACAAATGGGTGGTACTGATAAATGAGCTTTTCCTATATTCTGATATATTCTGATGCTCTGGTACTGACAAATGAGCTTTTCCTATATTCCGATGTTCTGGTAGTGGCAAGTGGGTCTATATTCTGATGCTATGGGACTGACAAATGGGTCTATATTCTGATGCTCTGGTACTGACAAATGAGCTTTTCCTATATTCCGATGCTCTGGTAGTGGCTAATGGGTCTATATTCTGATGCTCTGGTACTGGCTAATGGGTCTATATTCAGATGCTCTGGTACTGACAAATGAGCTTTTCCTATATTCCGATGCTCTGGTAGTGACAAATAAGCTTTTACTCATTTCAGGTCTATTATTCTGATGCTCTGGTACTGATAAATGATTCGGATCTTTAGCTTTCGACTATATAATCGCTTAGTAAGCTTATATAAGAGAAAAAACTCCTCGTACTTGGCATCCGTTGAAAATTTGAAAGGTTTTGCTTTGTGTCTAGAACTGGTTGAGCAAGTGCTCTCAATATGAGTCAAAATACTTATGGACATTGTGGTGCTGGCCGAACTAAACAAGCTCCTACCATACCAGACGGTCAGCCCTGTGAACCACCTCCTATCATACCACCTGATCAAGTTTCCATGTCACCCAAATTCGAGAACAATCAGAACCACTCAACCTCAGCGAAGAACAATCAGCAGTTCATGTCATACTCCTCGAACAACCCTGTTAGTATGTAAATGAAGACTGAGCGGTAATGTCCACATAAAAAAACTCTAAGTACGTATTGAATGTTGAGCTCATAGTCTAAAGCTTTGTAATATCTTTGCAAGGCGAATAGTATTGTGGTTTTTTATTTTGTTTGTCTCTGTGTTTAAATCTTCCTACGTTCTCGCATCTCACAGGAGAGGAGGACAAGGAAAGTAGAGCTAGTAGCATTTGTAACTTTAAAAATAATGAAGTGAGTTATAAAAATAAAAGTAGATCGTTGATATTTAAGCTCTGTAATATTTGTATCTTTGTAATATCTTTGCAAGGCGAATAGTATTGTGCTTTCTTTTGTTACCTCTGTGTTTAAATCTTCCTACGTTCTCATATCTCACAGGAGAGGACGAGAGTTAGTCCCATATACTATAAATCATCTATAGATCCCCTGACATTAAGGACTATAAATATATCCATTTCTATTTCTATTTGTATCACAACATGGAAAAATATTTTGAGCTTAACAACATATTTATGAAAACTAAAACTTACAAATTCTCCAAAAAAATTTATTCAAATTTTATATTATTGATATGCTTCTATAATCAAATAATCATGTTCAATGTTTCAAACATACAAAAGGAATCACGGAGAAGGATACATTTTTTCCTTAATTTTAACCTATTCAAATTTTGATATATTTCTTTAACGTACCTCTTAATTGAAAATTTCCAAGGTGACATGTCATAACTAGATGCAATTACAAAAGTCACATGCTAAAGAGAAAAAAAGAAATTGTCAATGAACTATGTTAATTTCGATGAAGTTAGAGACCTGCCATTTGAATAAGCCAAATTTAATATGATAAATTTTATTTCATCTAAATTCAATATCAAAATAGTATCTCCTTCTGACAAGGATCAAATATGAAATTAACTTGTGGTTTATGATGTATTTATTGTAACTTGTTATTAGTTTCATTAATGAATAAAAATAATATAATTATTATATAATGATGATATTTCACCAATAAAATTAGATGATACAAAATGTATAGCCACCCCAAATATATAATGGAGTTGTAATGAGATATGAGCAGCTAACTGCTAACTACCTACAGCAAATATTAAATGCACTAAAAATTGTATTCAACAATGTACAACTAATATCTAAGAATGTAAAATATGTTGGTAGTTTGTTGTCATTGATGATTAGATGTTGAACCATTGATTTCAACTCTCAGCATGTGTATTGTCATTGACGATATGCTGATAATAATGCTTTGATGAAATTTGTTTAGGATGTCCACCTTCATAGCATTGATGTCTACAATCTATGTGTTATGGGGGTTGTTCAAAGATGTTGTTGATGACCATATTGGAGAGATGTTGATATATGATAGTAATTTAGTTGATGAAGACTATTATGATATATTTTGTGCAATGATGTTTTTGATGTCCACCTTAGTTTGGTGTTAATGTCTTACCAAAGAATGATGATGATGCTATGTGATAATGGAAATTTCTCTTGTATGTTGGTGCTTATTACAATGATGTTGCTAATGTTAGGATGACAAAGAGAGTACCATGATGACTAAATTAATATGAGGATTCGAAGCACCTAGATGATGATTAGAATCATCGGGATGAAGTTTATAAGTATTAAGAAGACAATTAGAAGCATGAGGATAAAATAGATATGTTATTGATTGTGTTAATGATCTTGTAATTCATACAAGCTGTTGTGATGAATCTCTTGTTGCTCCTAAATGAGCATAGGTTTCTACAAGGTTAATATGGATGTTCAAGAATGATGAAGTATGAGAAAAAGAAAAGCTAGATGAAGACATTCTAGAATAATTCTCTGTACATTATTTTTTATGTGTAGATGGAATCTTGCAGTCTTGGATATAATATGTATACTGTATGGATGTAACAATCCCATGTTCTTAGGTCCCTAATGTTGCAACTCATGGTTCTAGTACTTGCACTATGTTGGCAGTTTTGTTTTATGTTGGGACTAGTAATAGAATGATAGATATTACAATTACAAAAAATTCTCAAATATTTTCTACTTCTACACTAAATATATGATGTTTATCAATTGAATTTCATCTATATATATGATGCAGTCATGATCAGTGGATCCTCAAAGAGAACTAATCGGCTCATGCAGCAAGAGTAACATGACGGAAGCAATAGGAAAACATAGAAATAATACAAATTAAGATCATATTATCATCATAGAACCTCCAGTAATTGACCGGTTATCATCGTACATTCATCATAGAACATCCGGTAAACAATCAGTTACATGCAGGCTAACATGTCAGTTTACAACCCTACCGAATCTCTCAAAGTCATCTGAATCGCTAATCATGAATCTAAAATTATATCTTCATCAACTTTCCTACAAATTATCACATTAAACCATATATATACCCTCTAGAACAGATTCCAGTCAACCACAAAAACTCACCAATGCAGGAAAATAAAATGTGTAAATAGGTTGGCCCTAAGAATGAAGAAATTCCTCTAGTAAATAACAACCAAGAAGTGCATCTCAACAAGAAGGTTAGACACACGGCAAAGAACATATGATAAGACCCCAACTAGATCCACACACCAAGAAAACCACTCTAAATTTATAATTAAGCACATGAACCAGCTTAGAAATCAGAACTATGATTTGCAACGAAAAGAAAGCAACTACGGGCACCTACCGATATGAACACAAAAAATTGTACACTGAACCTAAACAAAAGGGAATATTCTTTTGGTTGATGCTAGATTTCTCATAGACTAGGATGCTCTTGCATCTATATATATATATATATATATAGTTGGCATTGAATTGTCATTGATGTCAACCAGTATTGCAGGTTACGGATAGAGTGTGTCAACCGGTATGAAGAAGATTTAGCCGGCATAAAGAAGAGAAGTATGTTCTGAGTTGACATCACCAATATGAGGTAAGATGCAAGAGTGTGTTGGCACACTTGAGTGATAACTGGTAAGGCATAAACTAGTATGAAGGCTGGATTTTTGTTTGTGATGAAGAGGTAGAATGTTATATGAATAACAACAACACCTAGTGAGAAGAACATAAAGAATGGCATGAAGACATACCAAAAGGCAAGATGAATTGTTAGGAGGATATGTTGTCGATAAGAGTGATTGTTCAGTGTGTTGGACATATCGGTAAAGGACTTTCCATATGTTGAAGTTTGAACCGACCCTATGTCGGTGAGTTGAATGTATGTTTATGTGTGCCCCAGGGAGATGAGGTGGAAAACATGCATAGGTCAGTGAACTATTCATTGACATGGTTGTCTGTGTAGTATTTGGTCATTAAATGATAAAACCGCAAATCACAGGTTGATGACAGACTGATGTGGCTCAAGGAAGAATGGACGACAGAGAATTATTAGACAGTTGAGGAATTGTGATCGAAGTATGAAATTTGAATGCAGATTGACCTCAAGAAAGAAACAACTAAATCATAAATGAGTCAATAGATTTCAAGGCTGTAAAATAGGGTTAGGTTTGCTATTTTTGGCAAACATGTTTTAGACAAATAAAAAACACGTGATGATTTATCTCCTCAAAGTAGGTGAGTGATCCAAGGCAGATTGAATCGGATTGGATACAGATTTGATTAGAGGAGGGGAACCCTAACTTTCCTACTTGTTTGAACTAGTTTCTAGTGGAAAGCCTGAAGTTTAAAGATGTCGACCTGAGACTGATATGAGATGATGCTGGAGAATGAAAGTGCATGGGAAAATTATATTTGAGTTAAAAATAAGAAAAATATGAAGTTTTTGTGTACCGGTGAGAAGGAACAATAAAAACAGTGTAAAGGAAAAAACCGATAGAGTAAGTGAAGAACACAGAGGTAGGTGGGTGCAAGAAGTCGAGTCCCACTTTCGGGCAAAAAGTGGAAGTGTTTTCCCTATTTTTCCAATTTTTTGTCGATTGATGCCAAAATTTGAGGCACTTAGAGTTTGAATCTGAAAAAACTTTAGTAATAGAAAATGTAGTGCTCGGAGTCTAATTTTCAAATATGTAATTTATTTCAATACCCACATGGTATAAATTGCTTTGTAGTAGTCATATTTAAAAACCACTTTTTCAAAATGCTTGTTTCAGGACCATACCACACATGTGTACGACCACCATATTTTGACGTAAATAAAAGAAAATTTGCAAATCCTTCCGGGAAAAGATACCTAATACACCAAATATTGATGAGAATATTTTTAATTATTTTGTTATTGAATATATTTTTTTTAATTAATTTTTAATTGACTATAAAGTACATTTTCAAAACATCTGGTGTACGACCACCATAATTTGATGAAAAATTCATATTTTTTTAATTTGTTTTTTTTAATCTTCGAAAGAATTTTATGTAGATTGATGTCATATAATTTATTTTCAAAAAAACCTAAAAACAAAAAAGTTATTAAAGTTTTACTAAACCTCACTATTTTACATTTAGGTACCACTTTTGATTAATAAATAATGCAAAAATAGTAAAAATAATCATATCACTATGAAATTTACATTTTTGAATTTAGGAAAGTGAGAATTCTAATGGGTTTTTGTTTCATCAAAAAATACGATCAGGAAGACCTTCAAAAAATTATGGCAAGATAGAAATCTAGTATTTCAGTGCCTTGGCCATTTTTTTGGAGCTCCAAGCATAGGTTTGGTCCCACCAAGCCTAACCCGAAGCCAAAACCAAGGCATAGGTGTGTTTCCCGCTCGATCTTTTATGAAACGGGTGCCCGTTATTTAAAATTCAAAAAACGGGCACCCGTTTTGAAATTTATAGTACTTTAAGAAATGTGTGCCCATTTTTAGAAATCATGCACCCGTTTCTCTACGGTGTTCCGATCCTAAATGGGCCCTTGTTTTATTTTTATGGGTTAGGGCTCTGAAGCTAAACGGGTGCTTGTTTCTTAAAAAATGGGCACACGTTTCTAGTGGCAAAATTTTTTGCTCGCAGACTTCTGCGGAATTGGGACCCAACTTTTTGCACCCACCCAAGTGTCAAAATCGGTAGAGGCAGAACCTGGAAAAGTGTGGTCAAGTGTGAATTGAATCCAACAGTCATAAGGAGAGATGTTTTAATGGAGTAAGAATCTACAGAAAGGAATTGTTGCAAGGTGTGTGGAGTTTTTCATAGACCTATAAGATTGAAACTGATAGTGCAAAGTATTGAAGGGTTGCAAAACTTCATTTGCAATAGGGAATTTATTTGTGTATGTGAATCTTCATATTGTCTTCACTAAGTAGGATCTTAGTGCAGGGGTTGTAGCTCCTTTAGGTTGTAGCCTATAAACCAATCAGGGGTTGGTGCCCTAAAATTGTAATCAAAATATTTTCATTATGAGGCTAGATTGGAGCAGAAGATTGTTGGCAATTGAAACTCATTTGATTGGTTTCAATATGTTGTCATTGATGGCAACATGTTCCAACCTTCATTTTGGTTTGGTTGATTATCAACAAACACTTCACCGGCACAGGCACCAGCATCGGCACTGAAAGGTATCTTCACAGGTAGAAGGAATTCTTTGGGTACCGGCATTGCAGGTCGACATGTCTTCATCAGGTTAACAGTATAGGAGGCCAACATCATTTTGGGAGACCTGACAATCGGCAATTGATTTTGATATTCATGTATATTTGTAATTGAGTTAACTTGTATATTCATTTTGTAATTACCTATGTAAGCCGACATAATGCATGAGGATTGTAAAGGGTATATAGGTCAATTGGTTGGATCATTTTGGATATAATATGATATAGACATGTAATGAGGAATATGATAGTATGATATGATTGTAATGCAGAGATTATGTAAGAGGCTATTCCAGTAAGGGTTTAGGGTTTAAGAACCAGAACAGACAAAGCTTAAACCGAAACTGTATTCAAGCATAGGAGATGTTGTCTTTGCAGTTCATTCTCTTTTCTAGATTGTTGTCTAGATTTTTATGTAGTCAATGAGACTCCTTTTTGTGATGAGAAGTGTGCTCTAGGCTATAAGCCTTCCTGCAAGTGCAGGCCCCCCATATTTTTTAATATATTTTCATATGGCCAGTGGATTGATATTGTGGGTCATAAATCCCACTGTGGTTTTTCCTCTTTGAGGTTTTCCACATATAATTCTCTATGTTATGGTGTATATTTGTGTGATTGTCTTATTAGTTTCTTTACTTCTTTCATTTATATATTTACCGGTTGGTGAATGCATGGTTCAATAAGGTTAATATTGATCATTCAGGTAGAACACTGATTCATGCCCCCCCCTCCTAGTGTTCTCAGATTCCAACAATTGGTATCAGAGCATTGTGTCTCGGAGGAAGGAACTTCTACAAAGTCAGGATAATGAAGAGAAAGATGCCCTTAATGAAGGATATTAGAAGCCGAGTTAGGAGAACATGGTTATGAGGAATGAAATGCAAGCCTTAACTATGACAATGTCAAACAAGATTGAGGACCAGAATAAGAAGGAAGAAAATCTTCCTATATCTTTGAAAGACAAATTTGAGGGATGTACTAGGCTGGTTCAAGAAAATGATATGTTGAGAACTAATCTGGTGCAATGCCAAAGTAATGAACAAGAACTTGAAAGACAAATGATAATTCAAAGAGATGATCCAATTATTGCAAGTGAGTATAAGGACAAATTAAATATCAGTTCAACATAACTTGATGAGTTATTGAAAAGTCAAAGGCAGAATGGAGATTCCAGTGGACTTGGATTTGAACAAGGTCAGAGTTTTGGTATTGCAAATGAAGATCAAAATCTGAAGGCACTGGTAAGGCAACTTAATGCTTACAAATTTAATGGTAGATGCTTTGTTTGTAATAAATTTGGTCACATGGCTAGGCAATGTAGAAATGGAGCTTGTTGGCAATTGACACTCATTGGATTCATATGTTGCCATTGATGGCAACAAGATTTATTAAGAGGCTTATACCGGCATTAGAAGCTTATATCGGCAGATACCGACATTGGAGTCATCAGGGTCATCACCGACACCAACATCCAACACTTTGGTGAAGCCGACATCAATCTTTATTTGTAAAATCATTTTGTAATTATTGTATAGGGCCGACATTGAATATCTTTTGTAATGCATTGTAAGCCGACATAAGGCATATTGTTTGTAAAGGGTATATAAGTCAATTTGTTAGGTCATTTAGAAAAAGAGATGATAGATGATAGAGCATAGGATAAGGTAGAATAATATGATATGAACGATATGTGTGTAGATCATATGTATGTGAAAGTTATATCATGCAATGATCTATAGATGGTTTGTAAGGCATTCTTAGAGGAAAGGAGATACCATTAAAAAGGTTTAAGAATGGGTATAGAATAGAGCTATAAGTGGAACTATTTTTGGCATTGCAGATGCATTTTGTGAGTTCATTGTTAGTTTTTTATCACTTCAAAAGCTTGTAGTCAGCAAGACTCTTTTGTGTTGACACTTGTGATCTAGGCAGTGTGCCTTCCTGCATGTGCAGGACCCCATGCTATGTAATATCTTTCATATGGCCAGTGAATTGATATTGTGGGTCACAAATCCCACCATGGTTTTTCCTCATTGAGGTTTTCCACGTATAAATTTTGTGTGTTATGGTGTTCATTCATGTAGTTGGTTTATTTACTTCATTTTATATGTTTCTTCATATACTGGTTTATATGTGTATGTTGTAATAAGGTAAAATCTTATATTACTTGCAGAACATTGATTCACCCCACCCCCACTCTCAGTGTTCTTGGGTTCATTGTATTAAAAAAATTGGTATTAGAGCTTGGTGCCTTGGAGGAAGATTAATAGATTAAGGAAGATCCTAAAACTAGAACAATTGAACATGGCTATGGAGAAGCAACTTGAGATGGCTCTTGAGGATTATGATGTTGAAAGGTTGAAGAACTTAAAGCTACAAGATGAATTGAATTCTGCTAATGAATTCATTCTTATTCTACAATAAAGGTTATCATCAGGACAAGCTAGGAGAAAGGAAATTTTCAAAACCAGGATGATGAGGAGAAAAGTGCACTTAAGGAACAATGTCAGAAGCTAAGTCAACAAAACATGCTCATGAAGAATGAAATGCAAGACCTGGCTATGAGGATGTCTAAATAAATTGAGGACAAAGAGAAGAAGGAAGAAAAAATTGTTGTATCTCTGAAAAGAAAATTTGAAGAATGTGGAAGATTGATTCATGAGAATGATATTTTGAGAAATGAGTAGGTACAATCCTGAAATAATGAACAAGGTCTAGAGAGACAAATAATAACTCTGAGAGATGACCTGACTACTGCAAGTGAGTATAAAGAAAAAATCACAATTAGTGCTACATAGTTGGATGACTTATTGAAAAGACAAAGGCAGATTGAAGATTCTAGAGGACTTGGATTTGTACATGGTGAAAGCTCCAATAATGCAAATGAAGATTAGACAAATGGTATGTAGAATTCATCAGACAAGAGGAAACCAGTAAGGCAATTAAATGCTTACAAATTCAATGGTAGATGCTTTGTGTGTAATAAATTTGGGCATATGGCTAAACAATGTAGAAATAGAGAAAATCATAATTATCATTCAGTTCCCGGTCAATGCACAAATTGCAAGAAATATGGTCATAAGTCTGAAGATTGCAGAATGAATGTTAAGTTTCATGCATGTGGAAAATTTGGACATTTGGCTAATCAATGTAGGTCAAGGAATAACACTGGATATGACAAAGCAATTCAAAAGAACAATATTACATGTTATGCATGCAACATAATAGGTCATATTGCTAAGTACTGTAGAAGCAAGACTAAACTAGTTAACAATGATAAAGAAAATGAGAAAGGAAAGCAGAAGGTAGATGAATTACAATAGGATCACACCAAGAGATGGGTTAGAAAATCTAAAGAACTGAGTGAGGATGCTACTACACCAGTAACTGCACCAGTTACTCCATCTGTAGAATAGAGCATTTCTGCACCGACAAGTAATTCAATCGATAACTGAGCTATATGCCTTAGGGGTTGGTAAATTCACTGCAAATCTTCCATATTCCCCAGAAGAGATCTTGAAAGAGATCTAGAGAGTTGTATTGATCCTTGATGGAAGTTTGTCTAGCATAAACTGTGAAACCAACATCCAGTAGGGTACATCACTAAGCATTTATGATAGTGAAGGATTAGGGTTTACTCGCTGATAAAAAGGGAAAATGAACTCATTTTCACTCACCCAACACTCAAGAAAACCATAGCGAAGCAAAGGAGAATCATAGGCAATTAAGCGAAAGAAGAGGCATTCTAAAAGATTTCTAGCAGTTATCTGAGGAGTAATTATCTTTCATTCAACAACTGTTATTTAGGTATTTCTTTGAAATGGCATCCGGATCATCATCTACTCCCACTTTCATTGTGAATCCTACTATTGTTGAGGTTAAGGATAGGCTCAGACCCATTTTCAAGGAAATTCCCTAGATTTCTATTAAGGAAGACTCTACATGAGCATTTTTGAGGGTTCTCGATGGCATAGTCTATGTGGAAGATGTCAAAGCTTACATTCATTGCACCTTGGAGGATTTGGGTACTGAAGAAATCAAGGGAATGTATCAAACTGTGATACTTGGTAGCTCTGGAACAATCAAGCCGAAATATTAAATCATTGAAGACCTAGGGTTAACCGGAATACTGTACATCCCTAAATTCAAGGACGAAGTGATCAGATATGTTCTGAGTAGGGTTCATAACGAATTCATCTAGCTGGATCGGCCTCACATGATCACCCGAGAAGTAATTTAGGTTGTGACTGGCTTACCCAAACTCAGACATGAACCAGGAAAGAAGATCTCCAACATTGAGGTTGAGAAGCTCACTGGCGCAACCCATGATGGAAGATCTATGAGGGTCAGCACCATTACTGATACTAATGTGGAATTTTCTAGCATGATCATTGGATACAAGGTAACTCAATCTAGTCGATTGAACTCTGTTTCTAGTTCCTGAATCCATGCTGCATATCAGATGTTGAAGAATAATGGGAAGTATGATCTGTGTGAATTGGTGAGAAGTGAATTAATGATAAATCTTGTGAAAATTAAAGGTGTTAAGAAAGGTACATTTTTGTTTGGAAACCTTATTGTTTGTTTGATGTTATAGTTCATGAATGAGATACTGGGTTTGGGAAATAAGCATTGGGCTCATGACATACCGATAGGTATGCAAATAAAAAATGCAATCACCGGTCTTGGTAGTAATAGGGATAAGGAGTTATGGGGATTCTTTAAAACATTCCAGGAGAACATGAGACTGAGGGAGAGAATCTCCAAACACATTATGGAGAAATACTCCACTGAAATTTGCTTCATGGTTAAAACAGATGAGACACTCATGGAAGCGATTGAACCTAGAACAATCTGGGTCACCGAGCTAGGATATGAAGTTGATGATAGTATTTTGGAACTTTATGCTAAGATGCTAATTGATCCTCCTTTGAATGACAAGGCTGAACACTTTGGTACTACAGGGGAGAAGGCTCTAGAAGTGAAAATTGGTTTTAACAAGAAAAGGAGGGAAAAGAAAATAGACAAAATGTATGCATTTGTTCAGAATGTAATACACCAGATTGATACTAAACTAGGTTCTGGATCTAAGCCGATAGATCAACTAGCAGCAACTAGTGCTTCCTAAGGTAGAGAGGTCAGCAACAATCACATCTCCTAATTCTGGTACAGAGGATAATCAACATCTTTCATTCAAAAGGGTTCTAAGGAAGAAATTTGACAAGCCTCCAGTAGAGGAGAAGAAGGTAGAAACTAGGAGGAAACTTGTGAGGAAGGTGATAGTCAAAGAACCAATTGCTACCACACCTTCAACAAAGAAACCTACTCAGAAGAGAAATCCTACTCTATCCACTCCTAGAACCCCTAGCGAAAATAAGAAAAAGAGTGATGAAGTGACTGAATCTGGTAACATGACCTGTGCTAAGTTGATTGATGAGGTATCTAAGGATGGAATTTTGAACAATGTATCAAAATTATATGAACATTTAGATGAAAATGAACAAAATGAAATACAGGAAGCAATTTTGTTACATATAGATATATATAAGAAGGCTTTGGTAGAAATTTTGATGGAAATCCTTTTATCACTATATAATAAGTTAGATGCAAGAATATTAGATGCAGTTAAGTGGGACAAAGAGATAAAAGAAGTTGAACTTCTAGGCATGTGTGGCTCTATAAACAATGAGGAAATGAAGAGATGTATAGAAATGGCACACAGAACAATCTTTAACACCAAAAATTGACAAATAAGTCTAGTGATGGGCAGATTTAATGAAGTAATGAATGAGACCAAAGTTGGTTGGGCTAAATTCTTCCAAAAGAATCCTGATTTCCTTACTTCTCAAGAAGAATTTTCTAAGGCAACTACTCCCACCATTCCAAACAAATCTAAAGAGAAAGGAATTTTGGGTACTTTAGAACATATTTTGAGTGAACCGGTAGGCAAATCTAAAGTTGATGAGAGTGTACAAACTATACCGCTGAGACAACATTTGTACAGGTTACGAATAACATTGTGGATAATGATCCATCGACAGTAATAGATACTGCACCAAGTGGCGAAGCCACCAATGCATTAGAGGTAGGGATAAGGGTTACACCAAGAGAGGATAGACAAAAGAAAGATAAGGAAAATGGTACTAAACCAACAATTGATTCATCTGGAACACTTTTGGCAATTGACACTTCTCAAGTTGAGAAGAAATCAATCACAGAGATGAGTCCTATAGAGCTTATGATGATGGCTACTCAAAAGTTAATAAAGGAGGGATATGCAAACAAAGTAATAATAGATCAATCAATAACTATTTTACATAGATTGATTCCTGATTGTTTGATTGAAAATGAAGAGAGCCCTTCTAGCAAGCTTAAGGCACTAACAGAGCATATATCTAAAAACCTTCAGTCACTACAATAGATTTCCAACCAGAAAGCACTTGAAAGGTTTACTTTGGCTAAGAGGGCCACTTTTGATCAAATTATTGAAACAGAGAAGAGGAAGATTAAAGAGAAATTAATACTTATTGAAAATTCTTTTAAACAATGTACTAACATCTATAGGGTCTGTTATAACATACAAATTCTGACAGGAAATCTAGATCAGTGTTGTACTGTCTATGCAAGTCTGAGTGGTAAAGTCCGTGTAAACAAAACTCTTAAGTATGTGTTGTGTCATGTTTCCGTGTTGAGCTGTCCACTCAATACGTGTTGTACTGTCTATGCAAGTCTAATAGTATTGTGTTATTTTGTTTACTACTGCTTAAATCTTTTCATCACATCTTACAGGAGAGGAGGATCAGAAAGTAGATCTAGCTTTGGAGTCTTTAACAATACAGAAATAAGTTAAAAAATTAAAAGTAAATCGTTGACATCTAAGTACAAGAATGTGTGCTGCAAAAGTAAATCAGTGTGTCTTTATATGCTGTTATGTTACAAGTCCAAATGAAATCTTTATTGTTTGTAAATAAAAATCTTGTAGAATATATAAGAATATTGGACGCACTATACATCGATCGCTTCATATAACGTGTGTAGTTTACAGTTTTATTCGGCACCAAGAATTTACACAATTACAAAGAACCATGTGTTTAGTTTACTCTTAAAACATACATCTGTGAATATTAACCTTTCTCACCTGCTATTTTTTTGAACAATATTTATTTCTAAGGAAAAACTTGGTTTGTGTAGGAAGAGGGTGGCGATAGAGCGAGGAATTATTTGGAAAGCTTCTGGCTTCTCTTTCTTAGTCCGTTTTAGTCTGTTTTAAATCTATGTTGTTCGAGTTAATTGTTGTTGTTTTTATTTGGTTTAATATTTTGATTTAATTTAATACATGGTTAGGATTCTATTTGGTATTGTTAGAATCAATGACAGTTCCAAAGATACTGAGAGGGGGGTGAATCAATGTCTAATCAGTTTACAGAGTATTTATACTTATTTAAAGCTTTGCATCCCAAAACAGTGTATTGATAAATAAGAATTAATGCAGCAAATAATAATAATAGAGACATCTGTGAATATTAACCTTTCTCATCTACTATTTCTTTGAACAGTATTTATTTCTAAGGAAAAACTCAGTTTGTGTAGAAAGAGGGTGGCGATAGCGCAAGGAATTATCTGGAAAGCAACGCTTCTGTCTTCTCTTGCTTAGTTTGTTTTAGTGTGTTTTAAATCTATGCCGCTCGAGTTAATTGTTGCTGGTTTTATTTGGTTTATTATTTTGATTTAATTTAGTACATGGTTAGGATTTTATTTGGTATACCATCAAACTTGGTATAAGGGTTCAATTTAGTTTAGTAGTAGTGTTAGGATTCAATTATGTTTAGGATTGGAGTTGGGGTTTTATTTGGTTCAGTGTTTAATTAGGTTTAGAGTTATGGTTCAATTTGATTTTGTTGGTGTAATCATTTATTCTTATAAGATATAATTACACTTTACTTAAGTTGACTCAGGATAATGCATCTTATCATAGTTTGGATATGAGACACCTAGGGAAGTGTGCACATAGGGATGATGCTTGTAGGAGAAATTTCACCTTTTGTGGTCTTATCTTATTGTTACATTCCACATTCAGTTGGTGATCCACCTCTTGTGGAGTATGATATTATTTCTCCTACCTACCCCTATTTTTTCCTACTTACCCTTGTTTCTCATTGAGCCACATGTCATGATTGTGTGTTCACATATCCATTTGGCCTTGCCTATATAAGCCAGCCCATATTCATTGTATTGGTTAATCCAGTTGATCACTTTTGCATATTGATGAGAATACAGTTTGTTCTTGTGAAACTATTGCCTTTGTTTTGTGTGCTTTTCATTGTGCTCTTGATCTTGGCAAAATCTTACATGGTAGCAGAGCCATTGGGGCTTCATTGATTGGTTTTGGGAGACATCTTGGAAGACTTCTAATTTTGGATTTGAGGTGCTATACATTTTGGAGGCATCCTACAACATTTTCAACCTCACCATTGTGTTTGGGAGGTTTCAATAAAAATCGAGTATAAACTCGACCTATTTTGGCAAAAGTCAAATTTTGGGTGTTGGAGAAATTTTTTACCTAATTTGGGTAGTATGGTATGGATTTAAAAAAATAAAATATTTTTTTTATTCTGCGAAAATTTAATTTCAATCAAAACATTTCGTAGATTTTTTAAGTTATGAAAAATTTTCAAAAAAAATTATATTTTCGGGAGGGGGGGGTTCGTTGACCCTACCCCCCATACCTTTACCTTGCATACTCTGCAGGACATACCACCATACGCCATCCGCCACCATACGTTGTCCACCACCGTATGCCATCTGAGCTTCCTCCCATCAGCTCCGCAGTGGCCTCTTGCCGACAGCTCCCGCTGGCCCCGACCACCCCCAACCTGCTCCTTCTGCTACCAAACCTAGCCCGTGCACCTACGACCACTTCCTACCAATGACCTCTGATAGCTTCTGCTGGTGATTGCAGTTCAACTGGGGACCACAACCTCCCGCTATTCATAGTCAGCGATCGCAACCTCCCACCATTCACAGCCTGCCACGCGAATTGTTGTACATAGACTACCACGCGGATTGTTGTATAGAGCTTGGCACACAGCCTGTCACATAGATAGACACATGGCTCTCACACAGTGCCACATAAGCTTGCCACATAAGCATCCATACAGTGCAGACTGCACAGTTAGCGACTCTATCATCTTGCAATGTCAACCTATCCATACAATCAGTAGAGGGTGTGACATTTTTTTGATGGTCATACGAACGTCAAATTTAACATAGTGAAGTGCTGACATCATCCTGCATCAACACCTTTTTTGAAAAATTTAGACCCCTCACCATTGAGCAGTTTGATTTTTTGGGTCAACTTTGAAGGCCCATAACTTGCTCAGTTTTGCTCCTTTTTGGGTGCAATTTTTTTTAATTTGGGATAATGTTTCATGGTCTCCGCAATGGTGTGGTTATTTTCTGATTTTGGTGAGTCGGTGTTTCAAAATTTTTGGATTCTCTCAAAAGTACATGTCTAATCCTCAATTTTGCAACTTCAAAGGCTTCGTTTGGGCTCATACAATCTCCTTTTCAGGTGCCATTTTTTTTTAAAGTGCATATTTTTTTGGTCGACTTTCATAATCTTTCATCAGTTTGTAGATATTTTGAGTGGATATTTTACTATCGGAAATTGGTCTTTTTTGGCTTACTTGGTACTTGTAATTTTATTGGATCTTAGTTTAGATCTCTTGTATCATCAGTTTGAGTCTCTTTTGGCCTATTTGAGTCAGTTGTAAAGTTGAAATCAGAAGCCCACTTTTCCATTTTTGCAAGTGGCCCATTGTACATGCCCTAAGTATAAAGTGTCAAATCATCATTTTACGGGGGGGGGGGGGTGGGGGGGGGTGTGAAATTCTTTGATTGAGTGAATTTGGGGGGGTGTCTTGTGTGATTGTGCCTCTCTTTCCTTGTGCTCTTTCATTTTTGTTTCTATGGCTCCTCATAAATTTCCACCTTTAACTCCACATAACTATGCATCTTGGAAAATAAAAGCATGGAGAAAACTAATGGATAAAGGACTCACGCATTAAATAGATGGAACAATAGAAGCACTAGTAGATCCTACGACTGATCCTAATGCTCAATTAGAATTGCTCACTAAAAATTGTATGGCTCTTGAAACTTTGCATAAGTATGTACATCAGATGACCTCATTTTTCACATTGAGAAGAGTTCTACAATCAAAGAAGCTTGGGATATCTTTCAGAAATTGTATGGTCAAGTTGATGAAATCAGAGGCTACAAGATTGACAATAAGCTCACCAACTTGGATCCCAAGAGTTTTGATACAATCCAGGATTATGTCACCAAAGAAAATGAGCTAAGAACAAAGCTGAAGGATTATGGAATTGACAAAAAAGATGCTCAATTGATATTCAACTTGTTGGACAAGCTTTCACCCGAATATGCAGCATTTGTTTCTAGCTTCCAAACCCATCGCTTGACAGTGGGGAGTTCCTATACTATGCCTTCATTTGATGCTTTCACAGAAATGTTGATGTTGGAACAATCTAAGTTGTTAAACATGGAGATTCTCAAGTCTTCAAAGTCCAAGGCTTTGGTGGCTAATCAAGGGAGTCAAGGTAAAGATTTCAATAACAAGAAGAAGTAATCTAAGTCAAAGCCATGGCAGGAAAAAGGACAATCATCTTCTGCATCACAAGGCAATTTTTCATCCTCTTCCAAGGAGGGGGATACACCTAAGAAGGAAAAAACCAACTTGTGCTTATTGCAAGAAGTATGGTCATGATAAGGATCGATCCCACACCAAGAAAGTTGATGAGTTGACAAATCTCCTCAAGAAGAACAACATCAATTTTCCATCCGCCTACAACAAAAAAGAATCATCTCCTTCTAGTTCCTCACAGTCTAAGGGAAAAGGGCAAGCATTTGTGGCTACAACAGGTTCTTCACAGCAGTGGATAGTTGACTCGGGTGCCTCTTATCACATGGGTTCTACAACGGAGCAATTTTCTTCATTGGAACCATCAAAGGTACCTCACATTTACATAGGTGATAATACACAAGTTGAGGTTGAAGGGAAAGGTTTGGTTTCCATGGATGATGGAACATTTGAGAATGTTCTTTATGTTCCTAACTTGTCTACCAATCTTCTCTCTATCTACCAAATCACTCACTATGGGAAAGGGAAAAAGGTTGAGTTTACACCTGATTCAATTGTGCTAAAAGAACTTGATAATGATGCCTTGGTACCAGTGGGACATGTCAATGACAACTTAAGGCTTTATTCATTGTCTCACTTTGTGCCAAGTTCTCCTTCTAGGGCCTTGCTTATTCAAATTTAGAAAGTAAGCTATGGCATGAGTGGTTTGGTCACCTCAACTACTGCTATCTTCAACAACTTAGCACTAATGACATGGTCATAGGTGTACCTCAAATCAATTTTTCAGAGGGTGTTCAAAATGTTCCATGGGAAAGCATCCAGAGGAGAAGTTTGTTAAGGGGAAATCTTGAAGAGCTTTGGAAGTTATTCATCTTGTTCACAATGATGTAGCAGGTCCATTTCCATCACCTTAATTTAGTAGGGCCCGCTATGTCCTCACCTTCATTAATGACTACTCCCGATTCACTTGGGTCTATTTTCTTGTTCATAAGAGTGAAGTGTTTGACATATTTATAGACTTCAAGGCTCATGTGGAGAAGCAATTAGGGAAATTGGTCAATATCCTTCACACATATAATGGATGGGAATATGTGAACAAAAGACTTAAGGATTTTTGTACATTTGAGGGGATTGATCTTCAACATTTGGTTGCCTACACTCCTCAAAAGAATGGAGTTGTAGACCATAAGAATAGAACTATCAAGGAAATTGCTAGTTGTATGATACATGCACATTCCCTTGATCCCACCTTTTGGGCAGAGGCTATCACTTGTGCTACACACATCCAAAATCGGGTTCCTCACAAAAATTTGATGGGTATTGATAACTCAATGATGAACAAATAGTACCAAACTGGTACTGAGAGGGGGGGGTGAATCAATCTAGACAAAAATACACTCTTAAATTGGTTTGTCAACAGACACTGTGCATTGACAGACAAACAGTAACACCGGTCCTTAAACAGAGTACAACCGGAAAACCCAGAATAACTAAGACAAGCATAGACTGGTTGACACTTATCTTCTTATACAATCTAACACTTCATTTCCATTTCACCCTAATGTATGAACAGATAATCTACCATCAAATATATACATATAAGCAACTAGATCAACATGATTCACCGCTTGACAGAAAACAACATAGCATCACATGAAGAAGACATCACACATGACACACATATTTTTCACATGGAAACCCAACTGGGAAAAACCATGGTGGGGATGAATACCCACAAGCTTGTTTTTGAACTCTTTATAAGTTCACTTTGTTAGGAGCCTTGTCTAGTTAAAGATTGATACAATAGGTTCTGTTAGGAACCGATCCTGTTAGGGATCACCTGATTAAAGGATGGCTAGAATACCCTGTTAAGGGTTAAACCCTGTTAAAGGTTACCTTGTTAGAGGATTTCAAGAACTCAATGGTTTTGAGTCACCCTGTTAAAGGATTTACAAGAAACCAGTTACAGCTACCTTGTTAAGGGATTTTCCAACTGTTGAGGTGGTTAGAGCTCAACAGGTATTTCAATGATCTGGTAACAGCACTCAATGCTAATGCAGATCTGCTTTAGCTCCTCTTTACCTTCTACACTTACACTCTGCAGGTATCACTTCTTTCCTCTGGTCTGGCAAGAATCACGTATCTCTTCTCTTGGATACACACACACAACATTTGCCAACAACCTCAGAAAGAAACACAACATCGACCTTATAGGAAAATAGATAGGTCGGTAGCAGAAACCCTAAACCCTAAACCTGTTAGGTTAAGGAATTCAAACTGTTCAATCCTAACTGTTGAGCCCACTGCATTAAATGCAACAGTCTTGATCCAATCTCAAGACATTCTCCATTGTTTGTTTTCCACTCATTTCATGGCGACTGATAACCCATCACACGTTATCACCATTTACATACTTCGCATATTCCTGAGGTAGATAGGAACAATCTCCTTAAGGCAAGATCCTTCATGCGCACAAGGCTTATGTGGCACCACGATCTATTCTTCATTGCCATGCTAACTCATCACACAAAGTCACCAATTGAGCCACACAGGCTTGAAGCACTTCAACCAGAAACTCTGAAGTTGAGACTACCAACCGGTAGTCATACAATGCTTCCATGTGCTAGTTCCCACAACCATATGTCGGTTCACCTTGAACAAACACACTTCTTCACTTTGGCACAAATGCCAGTTCACAATGTTATACTGGTTTTCTTCTCTTCATCATATTGACATCAATGACAACACACAATGTCATTATGTCCTCATACCGGTTTACATAATGCCAACAATCTCCCCCTTTGGCATTGATGGCAATATACAAAGATAACTCTCCACATCACATCTTTTCCCCCAATTTCTGCAGATGTCTTCTCCACTTCACATCTTCTCCCCCTTTGACAACAATGCCAAAGTGGAGGCACAAGTTGCCCTGTTCCATTATGTTGCTCCCCCCGAGGAGTAGCATCCTTCAACACATCAATCCAAAAAAAAAATGGACTATGCAATACCTAACTGATGTGGAGCATATGCCTTTAGTTTACCTCCTGAAGGGGCAACACCCCTAGTTCACCTCTTAAGTACATAAATGTAGCCTTTGGGAGAGGCTTGGTGAATATGTCTGCTAACTGCTCCTTACTGGAAACATGTTCCAGTGCAATCTCTTTGTTCTGAACCTTTTCCCTCAAGAAATGATACTTAAGCACAAAGAGTTTGGTTCTAGAATGTAAAACCGGATTCTTGGAGATATTAATTGCACTAGTATTGTCACAAAATATACTTACCAGTTCAGATACATGAACTTTGAAGCCATTTAATACATGCTTCATCCAAATTGTCTGAGTACAATTCATGAAAGCTGCAACATACTCTGCTTCCACTGTAGACTGAGAGATACAACTCTACTTCTTACTCATCCATGAGACCAGTCTACCACTGAGAAAGAATGCACCACCGGTTGTGCTTTTTCGGTCATCTACATTACCTTCCCAATCAGCATTTGTGTATACTTTTAAGTTCAAATCCTTGCTATATGGATACCACAATCCATAATCAACAGTTCCCTTCAGATACTTAAGAATCTGCTTGAGTGCAACCAAGTGGGATTCTCTTGGGATTTTCTGGAACTTTGCAGTAATGCCAACTGCATGTGCAATATCTAGTCTGCTATGCACTACATAATGCAACTTACCAATCATTGATCGGTATTCCTTCTCATCAACCAATGCTGAGTCATCCTCTTTGGATAGTTTACAACTAGTCACCATTGGTGTACAAACCAGTTTGCTATCTTCCATGCCAAAGGTCTTCAACACCTCTTTGACATACTTGGACTGAGTGATAAAGATTCCATCTTTCATCTACTGGATCTGCAGTCCAATGAAGAACCTAATCTCCCCTATTAGTGACATCTCAAACTCTTTCTTCATCTCATCTGCAAACTCATGACTCATCTTGTCATCTCCACCAAAGATAATGTCATCAACAAATACCTCACATATTAGGATCTGATCTCCTTCAGACTTCAAGTAGATATTACTATCTTCACTTGTTCTCTCAAATCCAATCTTTACAAAATGGGAATGTAGGCATTCATACCATGCTCTAGGTGCTTGCTTTAGATCATATAAGACTTTATGTAGCCTACATACCATGTCACTGTCTTCAGATAGGGCAAACCCATCTGGTTGCTCTATATACCCCTCCTCTTCAAGTACACCATTTAGGAATGCAGATTTTACATCCATTTGATATACTTTGAAACCTTTAAAAGCTACATATGTAAGAAGCATATGAACTCCTTCCAATCTAGCTACAGGAGAAAAGGTGTCTCCATAGTCTTCTCCTTCTTCTTGGGCATATCCTTTGCACACCAATCTAGCTTTGTTCCTAATCACTATGCCATCCTCATTCAGCTTATTTCTGAAAACCCATTTGGTACCAATGACACTTTTATGCTCCGGTCTGGGAACCAAAGACCATGTACCATTTTTCTTTATCTGGTCAAGTTCCTCATCCATTGCCTTGATCTAGTCTTCATCTTTATGTGCCTCTTTGAATGATTCAAGCTCAAATTCAGAGATCATACATGAGTTTTCTCTGACCTTTCTTCTTGTAAGGATTCCTCCATCCTTATCTCCTATGATCTGCTTAGGATCATGATTCAGCTCAACATACCGAGGAATGGTCTTGATAGATTCGTCTTCCTTTTCTTCTTCATCCTCATCTCCATCAGTATCAACATCTACATCTACCAGTGTAGGAACACTGTTACTGGTACTCGATTGACTGACAGCCGGTTCCCAGAAGGTTACAACTGGTTCATTTACCGCTTTCTCACTACTGGTTTCCTCTATTTTCTCAGAGGTTTCATCAACTCTTACATTGTTGCTTTCCATGATTCTCTGAGTCCTATTATTGAAACACTTGAGAGATTTGCTCTTGGTGGAATACCCTAGGAATATTCCCTCATCACATTTCGCATCAAATTTGCTCTGGTGTTCACTCCTCTTGATGTAACATTTACTACCAAAAACTCTAAATTAGCTAACCACATGTGTCTTACCGGTCCAATACTCATAAGGAGTTTTATCCTGACCTTTCTTGATGAGTACCTAGTTCATTGTATAGATTTCAGTGCTCACCGCTTCTCTCCAAAAGGTGTGGGTTACCTTTCCTTGAATCAACATAGTTCTAGCTATCTGGTTATTCCTCTCTGCTAGGCCATTCTACTATGGAGTTCAGAGGGTAGACAGTTGCCTCTTGATGCCACATTCTTCATAATACTTGTTGAATTCACTGGAAGTGAATTCCCCTCCTTAATCAGTTCTTAGGCACTTGATCCTTTTACCGCTTTCCTTCTCCACTAATGCTCTGAAAGCTTTGAACTTTACAAAAGATTTAGACTTATCTTTCAAGAATGTGACCCACATCATTCTTGAGTAGTCATCAGTGAGAATCATGAAGTACCTATCACCCTGCACACTCCTAGTTTTCATAGGACCACACAAATCAGTATGCACAAGATCAAACAAATTGTCAGCAGTGAAAGATTTACCTTTAAAGGTTGACGAAGATATTTTCCCCAATTGACACTCTCTGCACAAGGTATCATCTGGTTTTCTTAGCATTGGCAACCCTCTAACTACCTTGATCTTATTAGCCTTCACAATGTTATCAAAGTTTACATGGCAGAGTCTCCTATGCCATATCCAGCTATCATCAAATTTAGCCATAAGACATGTACTTATATTTACATTCAGCTGAAATAGATTACCTTTGGTCTGCATGCCAGTAGCCACCAATTCACCATTCTTTCCTTTGATTCTACACACTCCATTATTGAATTCAAGAGTGAGACCACTATCATTCAGTTGTGCAACACTCAAAAGGTTGTGTCTGAGACCATCAATCCAATACACATTGTCAGCACTACTCTTTCCATTTAGAGAGATGGACCCTTTGCCTTTGACCATGCATGGTGCATCATTACCAAAGCAAACCACACCACCATCATACTCTTCCAAGGATAGAAACTTTCTCCAGTCACCAGTCATATGGTGAGAACAACCACTGTCAATAATCCACTCATTGGAACTATCAAACCGGGAGACAAGAGCCTTCTTGTCCGACACATCTTCCTTGACAGCAACAAACACAATATCTTCATTTTCTTCATCTTCTGATTCCTCATCTGTGACACCGTCATCAACTGCCACAAAATAGTTTCTCTGGTTTCCTCCTTTGAATTTCTTGAACCTTTCTGGTTTGTCCTTGTTGTCGCCATTAGGACAGTTTACAACAATATGTCCTATCCGGTTAAAAGAAAAGCATTTCAAAGGAAGCTTACCTTTCTATTTGTCGATTCCTTTAGAAAGTTTCCTGGCAAGGAGAGCTTCAAATGCCATCAGAATCTCCTCATCATCCATTTCTCTACTCTATCTTGGTTCACCACTAGTGCTAGGTTCTTTTCCTTTTCTGGATGGTACAATAGAAGCTTTAAAAGTTGATTCAGTCTTTTGAACACTGCCATCAAAACTATTTAGCTCATAGGCTGTCAACTTTGCAATGATGGAGTCTAGGGATACCTTAGTCTTGCATCTCTCTCTTTTGGTCATCGGTGAGAGTGCCAATAACGGCAACATAGGCATTCTCAACATAGCTCCATTGTTGAGCACCCATGCTTCTGATGTATATCTTCATTTTTTCTTTCCATATACTAAAATTTTCTCTGTTAAACTTTGGACCTTCCCTCTTCATCATTAGACTAGGATCTTTACCTCAAGCAGTTAACCTTATAACACAGAGGACCTGGAGGATGCTCTGATACCAATTGATAACTCAATGATGAATGAATAGTACCAAATCGGTATTGAGAGGGGGGGGGGTGAATCAGTACAAACAAAAACACACTCTTAAACCGGTTTGTTAGCAGACACTATGCATTGACAGACCAATAGTAACACCGGTCCTTAAACAGAGTACAACTAGCAAAACCCAGAATAACTAAGACAAGCATAGACCGATTGACACTTATCTTCTCATATAATCTAACACTTCATTTCCATTTCACCCTAATGCATGAACAGGTAATCTACCATCAAAGATATACATATAAGCAACTAGATCAACATGATTCACGGCTTGACAGAAAACAACATAGCATCACATGAAGAAGACATCACACATGACACACATATTTTTCACGTGGAAACCCAACTGGGAAAAACCATGGTGGGGATGAATACCCACAAGCTTGATTTTGAACTCTTTAGAAGTTCGCTCTATTAGGAGCCTTGTCCGGTTAAAGACTGATACAATAGGTTTCGTTAGGAACCGATCCTATTAGGGATCACTTGGTTAAGGGATGACTAGAATACCCGGTTAAGGGTTAAACCCTGTTAAAGGTTACCTTGTTAGAGGATTTAAAGAACTCAATGTTTTTGAGTCACCCTATTAAATGATTTACAGCAAGTCGGTTAAAGCTACCCTGTTAAGGGATTTTCCAACTGTTGAGGTGGTTAGAGATCAACAGGTATTTCAATGATCTGGTAACAACACTCAATGCAAATGCAGATCCACTTTAGCTCCTCTTTACCTTCTATACTTACACTCTGCAGGCATCACTTCTTTCCTCTAGTCTGGCAAGAATCACATATCTCTTCTCTTGGATACACACACACAACTTTTGCCAACAACCTCAGAAAGAAACACAACATTGACCTTATAGGAAAACAGATAGGTCGGTGGCATAAACCCTTAACCCTAAACCTATTAGGTTAAGGAATTCAAATGGTTCAATCTTGACCATTGAGCCCACTGCATTAAATGCAACAGTCTTGATCCAATCTCAAGACATTCTCCATCATTTGTTTTCCACCAATTTCATGGCGATTGATAACCCATCACATGTTATCACCATTTACAGACTTTGCATATTCCTGAGGTAGATAGGAACAATCTCCTTCATGCAAGATCCTTCATGCACATAAGGCTTACATGGCACCACGATTTGTTCTTCGTTACCATGCTAAATCATCACACAAAGTCACCAGTTGAGCCACATAGGCTTGAAGCACTTCAACCGGAAACCCTGAAGTTGAGACTACAACCGGTAGTCATACAATGCTTCCATATGCCGGTTCCCACAACCATATGTCAGTTCACCTTGAACAAACACACTGCTTCACTTTGGCGCAAATGCTGGTTCATAGTGTTATACCGGTTCTCTTCTCTTCATCATATTGACAACAATGACAACACACAATGTAATTATGTCCTCATACCAGTTCACATAATGCCAATAGTTATTACTCCTTTTGAGGATTAGACTGGTAAAAAACCAATTGTTTGACCTTTCAAAGTCTTTGGGTGTGTAGCATGGGCTCACATTTCTCTGCAGAAACACAAGGCATTGGAACCTTAGAGTAGGCCTTGTATTTTTGTTGGATATCTAGAGGGTGTTAAGGGATATCAATTGATCGATCCAGAGACACATGAGATGTTTACTGAGAGGAGTGTTCATTTTGAGGAAAGCTCTCCTAGCTAAGCCTCACTTCCTCCTCTACCATCCTCCATTGTGGATAGTGATGATAGTGATTCAAATGATGAGACTTCTTCAACTCTGACTCACTGGGTTACACCACTGTAGAGACCACTAGCAGTTGAGGAGCCTCATCCTCCACCTTGACCTAGACCTTATTGGGCTTGACAGACACTTGAATCAATAGGTTCTCTTGTTGGGGATCCTTCAGTCAATCAGAGGACTCTATCATAGCATTAGGACCTTCCACATGCATATATTGCTACCACTTCCGATCCACAGACATTTCAGGAAGCATCAGGGCTTCCCAATTGGGACCAAGATATGGAGGAAGAGTATAGTTCCTTGATGAGGAAAAACACTTGGGAGTTAATCCCTCTCCCTAAGGGGAGAAAGATGGTTTGATGTAAGTGGATCTATCGGACTAAGTTTGCAGCGGATGGTAGTGTGGTAAGTATAAGGCTCAACTTGTTGCAAAAGTTTTCTCACAAGTTCTAGGTGTTTACTATACTGAGACCTTTGCGCCCATAGCAAAGATGAACTCCATTCACTTGACACTCGCTATTGTTGCAGCTCATGGTTGGGTTGTCCATGAGATGGATGTGAAGAGTGTTTTTCTTCATGGGGATATTGATGAGGAGATATATATGGAGCAACCATAGGGTTTCATCAAGGAATCTTCATTCGTTTGCCGATTGAGGAAATCTCTCTATGGCCTTATGTAGGCCCCTAGGGCTTGGTGTGAGGCCCTACCCCAAGTCATCATAGTATTTCAGTTATTTTTATGCTAGACCTACTATTGATACTACATTTTGATGCATTATAGACATAGATTTTATATGATGTAGTGTTTGGATAACATTGATATGATTATGTCATTTACTTTGATTTTTAGTACTTTGTTTTGATGCTAGAAAATTATGGATGCATGCTCTATAAATGATTTAATTCCATGATAATTATGATGATATCATTTAGTAGATTATTTTATGTGGATGTTATTAGATAATTGGAAACTTGATTATTAGAAATGAAATTGTATGCCATGTCTGAATTGTATTCTTTCCATATGATAATGTTATATGTAATTTTTGGAATTACTAATGTGCAAAGTGAGATGTGTAAGAAAATTATTCCATGTGACCATGGAAACTATTCGAAGAATCAATCCTAGACCTATATGCATTTGTGAAGCCAAGGGTTGTCTATTTGGAGAGACAACACCTCGTTTGTAAATGTGTTTTAATTTATAAATGTTATGCTTGGATGTATGTTTAATTTGGAAATTGTTTAATTTATAAATTTCAAAAAAGAGACATTTGCCATGTGTATTTTAGTGATGTGTAATTCTTTTGTGGTGTCACTTCACACGTGTGTTGTAAAGTGAGTTGGAAATGATATGTCCCTTGGGAGGAAATTTGTTTTACCAATACATTTTTCAATTATCCTAGTATGGTCCCAAAAAAGTCTTGGATAGGGAGCGATTTGAAAGGTCAACTCAAGGTTGACCCGTAGGTAAATTTTGGGTGAGTTTCTAGAGGGTTAAACTAACTTCTAGGGTCAAGTTAGGAGCATTTTTAGTGGGCCATATGATGTACCTATGGATGAAAGACAAATTTAGCCATGTGTCCACTCCTTGGAGACTGTTTAGTCACCCCAAAAGTTGACTTTTCCAAGTTGGCCGAATTTCAACTTTTGAGGAGCTTACCTAGGTTAGACAACCCTCCTCATGAGTGGTAGTCCTCTTCCCCATTCCTTTAATCTTTTTGAGGTGCCTTGGCTAGATAGTTTGTAAGGTTTTGGGAAGACCAGCCTATGAATATCCTTCACCCTTTCCAAAAGGGTTGGAAAGAGTGAGGAGTGTCTTCTTAGGGAATAGTTTGGGAGGGAGAAGTTTGATCACCCACTCTCCATTTTTGGAGATTTAGATTCTTGAGTAGTTTTGTAAGTTAGTTTTTTGGAGGTTTTTGGCTAAGTATTGAGGGGAAAAGATAGTGGATTTGGGAAGCTCTTCTACAAGATTCATCATCCTTTTGGCAGATTTAAGGTTGGTTGTTTTTCTAGCTCATGCATGTTGTTGTATTTTTGAAAAGATTGCTTGTTATATTTGTTTTCATTGTTGATATCTTAGTATGTTAGGAATATGTTGAGTTCTTCCCTATGTCTTCTTTTCTTTTGTTATTGTGATTTTATTTTGAGATTTGTTTTGAAGTTTTCAAGGCCAAACTCACCCTTCGGAGGGTAGAGTGGCCTTGAGATGAACGGTTGTTTGACAGCCTATGAGTGTAAAGGCTCTCTTTGGAAGAGAGTGATTTGCAAGGAGTTTTGGGACCCTTACTGCATAGTTTTTTGTTTATGCAATGGGGGTCATAAGTGGAGTATGCTGACTTGTATGTCTTGCGGGTCATCAGGGATTTATGGGACAAATTTGGAACTTGTGGATATTTTTCTTGGTAGCCTTGCAATGGCATTATGTTCTCATACTTGTAGAATTTTCCTCTAGGTATATGGTCCACCTTCACCCCACTTGAAAAGTCACAAAAGTGACATTGTTTATCCTTGGGTTGGGAGTGTTAATGTTGTTGTGAGTTTTCTTGCTTGTATGTTTATGGATT